>NC_133657.1:16551895-16857002 GCF_009905375.1 Apium graveolens | reverse complement strand
TGATATTCTACTACCTTGCATGTGCCGTATCTCGCACTTCATCGATCAGATCAGGGCTAAACCCTCTGCCTTCCTCATTTTCTACAGCATTGAAAGTCTGAATCCTTGGAGAGGAATGGTGATATCTCCACGGGAACTATGCTCCGCCCCATATGCCAAATAAAGGAGTTGCTCCTGTCGTGACTCTACAGGTAGTCCTATAGGCCCATAATATTGGAAGTATCTCATCCACCCAAGTATTCTTGACTTCTCGATCCTCTTTTTTAGTCCATCCAGGATTATCCGATTTGCTACCTCTGCTTGCCCATTGGCTTGCGGGTGAGCCACAGAGGTGAATAGTAACTCAATTTCATTTTCTTCACATACTTCTTGATTCCTCATTGTTGAATTGTGTTCCATTGTCAGTGACGAGGATACGGGGAATTCCAATCGGCACATAATGTTTTCCCACAGGAATTGTGCAACCTGCTTAGTTGTGATTTTGGCCAAGGGTTTGGCTTCGATCCACTTGGTGAAATAATCAATGGCTACAATCGAAATTTCCTTTGTGCCGGGCCATAGGAAAAGGCCCTAGAATATCCATCCCCCACATGGCAAAGGGAATAGGCGATTGATAGAGGTCAGCATTCGGGGGTTGTCTAACAACTGGTGCATGCTTCTGACAGCGATCACACTTCTTTCACATATCTTTGGCATCAGCCATCATTTCTGGCCAATAAAAGCCTAAACGAGTTATCTTATGAGCCAGGCCCTGCCCCCCAAATGTTGTCCACAAATACCTTCATGCACGTCTTCAAGAGCCAAGCGTGCCTCATCGGGCCTGAGACCACCTCAAGTAGGGAACCACGAAAGATCTTTGTAAAGAATCCCATCTATCAAAGAGTACCTAGTGCCCGAACAGTTAACTTCCGTGCTTCGTTGCATCACTTGGCAACCAACCGGTCTGAATGTGAGCCTTGATGGATCAATCCATGACGTCCCCAAGCCTATGGAGCCACCAGCTTAACATACTATGCTTCGTGTCTTCAAAAACACGGAAGTACACACTTCCTGAACTTTCTTCATCTCAACGAACGCGAACTTGATACGCATTGCCTAACATTTTCTTCCCTTGGAATGTGTTCAACTAGCATTCATTAAAATTGGGTCATCACAGCCCTTACTAGGCGACATACTTAGCCACGTTTCATCCCTTGCCCAAATTCTCCCTTTACCTGGGATTATGATCAGTTTCGAGTCTCCACGGACCTTTAAGTTTGTGATCTAATGTCCCAGCTAGACCAAGGCCAGCTATCAGGGCTTCATACTCTGCCTCATTGTGGTGGGAAGTAGCTTCATAGCATACTCAATTAAGAATCCTATCAGGCTTTGCAAAACCATCATGCTCCACTGGAGTTTGTTTTTGATGCCCCATCAAAATAGAGAACCCAATATCTTTATCATCCTTCTCTTTGTCCCCATTATCGACTCCCTTGTCTTGAGGTATGGTATCTTCCTGCCCCCTGACTTCTTGGTTGGGGTATGGTACATTCCACCACGAAGTCAGCTAGTGCCTGGGCTTTTATAGCCGTGCGCGGCTTATACTTGAGATCGAACTCTCCCAACTCTATTGCCCACTTAATCAGTCTCCCCTTGCCTTGGGACTGTGAATGATGTTTCTCAGTGGCTGATTTGTTAGCACTTCAATCCGGTGAGCTTGAAATAAGGACAGCTTTCTTGAAGCCATTACCAAGGCTAAAGCGAATTTCTCAATGGCTGAATAATTCAACTCAGCACCATGCAAAATTTTGCTAACATAGTTAACGGGTTTCTGGACTTTCAGTTCCTCCTTAACCAACACGGCGCTCAAGGCGCTCTCTGAAACAGCCAAGTACAAGATAAAACATTCAGAATTGGCTTGGCCAACAACGGGGCCTGGCCCATATACTTCTTTAACTCTTCAAATGCCTTCTGATTTTCCTCACTCCATACAAAGTCTTTGATGTTCTTTAGTGTCTTGAAAAATGACAAACACTTGTCCCCTGACTTGGAGATGAATCGTCCTAACGCAGCAACTCTTCCTGTGAGCTTTGAACATCCTTAACAGTTTTGGGGGGTTCCATGTCCTGGATTGCCTTTATTTTATCGGGGTTTGCCTCAATTCCCCTCTTCGAGACCATCAATCCCAAGAATTTTCCAGATCCTACTCCAAAAGCACACTTCGTCGATTCAACATCATCTTGTGGTACCTCAGGACCTCAAAAGCTTCCCTTAAATGGGCTATATGATCAGTCTTTACTAGACTCTTGACTAACATGTCATCAACATAGACTTCCATAGTCTTACCATAAGATCCTTAAAAATTCTATTCACCAACCTTTGATAGGTGGCTCCTGCATTCTTGAGACCAAACGCCATAACAAGATAACAATAAACACCAAAGTCAGTGATAAATGATACCTTTGGAATGTCATCCTTATGCATTTGATCTGGTTGTATCCGCTAAACCCATCCATGAAACTCAGCATCTCATGTTCAGCGGTGGCATCAATCAAAGTATCAATTCTAGGCAGCGGAAAACAGTCTTTGGGGCATGCATCATTCAGATCGGTGAAGTCTATACACATCCTCCACTTTCCATTAGCCTTCTTCACCATTACAGGGTTTGCTAACCACTCCGGAAATTGAATCTCCTCAATGAAACCAGCCTCTAGAGCTTTTCCACTTCCTGCTTTATAGCCTCTTGTCTTTCCGGGCAAAATTTCTTTCTTTTGTTTCACTGTCTTCCGGCTTGGATCTACGTTTAGCTTGTGAGTAATTAACTCCGGGTCTATGCCTGGCATATCAGCTGCTGACCATGCAAACACATCACTATTTTCTTGCAAAATTTCACTAACTTCCCTCTAAGGGGCTCCTCTAATGGCTCCAATGAAAGTCGTCCTCTCAGGATTCTCGGGGTCTAAAGGAACCGAAACCAATTCTTCTGCTGGCCTTCCTCTATTCTCATCATTTTCTCGAACATCCATATATTCAATAGGAAGAACCTGCCCCCCGACTCCATCTGCCCTCAAAGAGGCCACATAACAGCTTCTAGCCATTTTTTGATCTATCTCTCTTCTCCAATCCCGTTTCGGGTGGGAAACTTCATGACTGAATGGTAGGAAGAGGGGACTGCCTTGAAGGCATGTATCCCTGTTCTCCCCATGATAGCATTATAAGTTGAACTAGCCTTTACCACCACGAAATCCAGCATCTGTGTTGCTTGCCTTGGCTCTGTACCTATGGTGGTTGGCAATTTGATTATCCCTTCCACAGGACATTCTACTCCAGCAAATCCATATATCGGCATGTCGGTTGGTGTTAACTGGGAGTCGTTATACCCCATCCTTAGAAAGGTGTCGTGGAGCAAGATATCCACAGAAGCACCATTATCCACAAGGACCCTCTTAAACCGGGCTATTTCTATTATTGGTGTTATGACCAGCGGGTCGTCATGGGGAAACTTCACACCCTCTAGGTCGGAATCATCAAAAGCCAATGTTACTTCTGTCCTGGCCCTCTTCGGGGCTTCTCCACAATATGCATAACCTCTCTAGTATATGCCTTTCTGGAATTTTTGGACAATCCAGCAGCAGTTGGACCTCCAAAGATCGTGTTTATCACAGGCCCTCGAGGTCTCGGCCCTCCATAATGGTGTTTATAACTGGTCCTCTAGGCTGGGGGTTTCGCCCCTGATCGTCTTGGTCCCTCCTACAATCTTCAAAGTTCTTCCTTCCATTATTATTTCTGTCCCTCCATCTCCAGTATACTTGTTCAATCTTCCTTTTCGAATCAAAAACTCAATTTCATCTTTCAATTGCCTACACTCATCGGTGTCATGACCAACATCTTTGTGAAACCTGCAATACTTGCCCTTATCTAGCTTGGCGGGATCAGCCTTCAAGGGCTTAGGCCAGCGAATATCTCTGTCTTTCTCAATCTCCATCAAAATCTGACTTTTGGGAGCATTCAGCTTAGCGTATTCAGTGAACTTTTGCCCAGGTCCTCCCTTCTTGGGGGTTGAATCAGGGTTTTGTTCAGTTCTAGAGATATTTGTCCTTAGCGATATACTCCAAATCAGTTTTTCGTTTCTTGCCTCCAGTAGGCTCATTACTTACTACGGTCTTCCTCATACTTTTTTCAACCTGATGATATACTTCTCTGCCCTCTCTTAGAGCTGCAACATGCTCTCAGGGGGTCATTTGGCCAAAGACATCTTGAAAAACTCATCCCTAGTTCCTTGTTGCAGTGCTATCATGGCTACCTTATCATCATGGTCTGGGACTTTTAAAGCCTCCTTTGTAAAACGATTCAGGTAATCTCTTAAGGATTCCTTAGCTCCTTGCACAAGACTCATAAGAGATGCTGAACTTTTCTCATGGACTCTTCCACTGATGAATTGCTTAATAAAAGCCTGACTTAATTCTCTGAATGATCCAATAGAATTTGGGGGTAGGCGACTGTACCATCTTTGAGCCATACCCGACAGGGTTTGAGGGAAGGCCCGACATTTTATAGCATCATTCACGGGTTGCAGCAGCAGGTGCATTAGAGAATGTCCTAACATGATAGCGGGGTCTCCCGTGCCATCATAGGCTTTGATAGTGGGCATCTTGAATTTCCTTGAGATATGGGCATTCATTATCTCCTCTATGAAGGGTGGAGTTGGATCATCAGATCTCCAAGGGGAAGGAGATTGCTTGGATCAGTTCTTGGGACAACAGCCCTTCTTCTTACCGGACCATCCAGGTCTATGATAGGAGGAGGATTTCTCCCCCTAGGAGGTATGTGGGGTCTGGTGGCTTGGTGAGCCTCCAAATCACGCCTCAGCCTTTGGATTTCAGCCTCATGAGCCCTGATCTTTTCCTGCACTTCTTGGGGATTCGTGTAACACCCCCAGATCCGGGGTCGGGGATCCGGGTTGTCACGGTCTTTCTTTCCACAATATCACTTCACTTAATTAATAATAAATAACCTCATGCTGTGACCCCATACTAACACACACCACAACCCGTTTATAGTCTCAGAGATGAAATTGAAATAAGTACAAGTCTTTGAATCCACAATTTAAAATTATTACAACCCAAAATGATTACTTGATAATTTAACAGTTAATTGCCATTATCTGCCACAAGTTATAATTATACATAATTTGATTCTCAAAAGTAGATGGTCCTGAACTACAATGGATCTACCTCTGCAGCTATAGCAGCTACAACATCATCGGGAAGACGCGGGGACGCTTCCCACGCGCTTGCGCTGGGTCTGCTGGAGTCTGGCCATCTCTCCTAACTGTTGTTGTGTGATGATAAATAAAGCAAGAGTGAGCCCTTACAGCTCGCAAGATAATATACATAGTGATAACAATAGTATAAGTATCTAAGTGGATACTTAATAGAATCTCTATCATATGCGTAAGATAATTACTTACTAGATATAAGTAAAACAAGGAATGAAGTTACCAATACTTCACCACACTTATATCATTTATAAGCTACTTGAACTACCACCGTTCAAAGTATATAAGTTTTAAGAAAAACATCCCATAGATGAGACCACAAGTTAAGACTTGAATAGATTCAATCTTTGAAATATTATTGAATGAAAAAGTTATGAGATACTTTATTTAGTCCCGATATATATACATCCACATATATATATCTCTGTAAACATTTCCTGGAACCTCTGTTATAGTAAAGTATGAACAGAGTTTGAAACATCCTAATGAATTTTGGAAAGGAAAAGAATTTTGGCATAAACCAGATATCTTGCTGATCAGGCAAAGATACCAATAAGTAACCTTTTCTACTGTAGATGGATGAATTCCTCACCGGTCATCACCCTGGCCGCATTAGGACCTCGCGCTAGACCGTTACCCGGCCCCTCACGCGTTGATGGACTGCCACCCAGCCACTTACACAATAATAGACCGTACCCCGGCCTGTCGCTTATGCCGACTCAATTAGATGGGCTTACTTCCCGAACGTTGGGCAAGTAATCAATTCATTTACCAAAACTGCAACCTCGTTGCGAATATAAAATACACCACAGAGCCGGATTCCCCAGGTTTTGAGCGAGTATTTAAATCCCCTAAAAGGAAGATCTTAAATATAAAAATAAGTTTGGGATCCGCTCTGACTTTTAAAAATCATTTTGAAGACTCGAAAACACTTTAAGAGTGTTTGGAGTAAAGCGATTTAATGAAGTAAATCAGTCCCCAGAATATTAGAAAAAGCCTGAATATTTTATTTAAATAATATCCCATAAAGAATATCTTTATAAAATAATTGAAGTAGAAGTATTAAAACTTTATACTTGAAACGAGTATTAAATAACCAAAGATATACTTATATGAAAGTATTATCTTTATTTGAATAATCGAAAATAATTTGATTATTAACACCTTATTCTTTAATAAAATAAAGGAATATATTTTAGCAAATAATCGAGTCAT
Source organism: Apium graveolens (assembly GCF_009905375.1). NCBI lineage: Eukaryota > Viridiplantae > Streptophyta > Magnoliopsida > Apiales > Apiaceae > Apium > Apium graveolens. Next base: position 16,850,530 of record NC_133657.1, on the reverse strand, counting down.
AGATCCTTCAAATGATATTCAAATAATATTCCCTTAATAATATAAAACCGAGTCATAAGCCCTCGAATGAATATTCAAATATTATTCAATAATAAATAAAAGGAGTCATAAGTCCTCGAATGAATATTCGAAATAATATTCAATAATAAAATAAAGTGAGTCATAAGTCCTCAGATGAATATTCAAATAATATTCATATAATATAAAGGAGTCATAAGCCCTCGAATATATTCGAAAATAATATCAAATAATAAATAAAGTTAAGTTATCGAATAAACCTATTCGATTAATAGTTTGAAAACTATGACCATATATATATATAAATATATATATATATATCCATATCCATATATAACAAAATCTACTCGGGATCCTCGACTCCCGGTTTTAGAAAATATTTTCACCTTTGGGTCCCTATACTAAGGGTATATGCAAGATACCGCTATCCTCTAGCATAGGTATTATCAACTGAACCAACAGATATATATTTCAAGAATATGAAACAGGCATGCATATATACCATATCACATGCTACAATATATCGCAAGAATTTGCTAAATAACCAATATGCATTTTATCGCAAGATCATGCATATACAAATGTATACATCACAACAACAGTATAACGGATATAATACTTGCCTGAGCGACTTGGGGGTGAGAAAGGCTCGGGACGAGTCTGATAACCTATAAACAACAAGTAAGTTGGAATTAAACCAAAATCACTTGTAAATCTATACTTTAACTAACTTAGACTCTAACGCTTGTTTTGCGCTCACTGATTTGCTTAAGTCACTCGGGTACCCTCGGCTCCACCATTTTTAATAATTTAACCTTTACGAGTTTTAAAGCGATTCCTTCGCGAATGTCTTACCAACTGCCTAACATACTTACCATAAATGTTTCATACATTAATTAACCCTTTTTGGTCTTTAACCTACATTTCAAAGTAAGGCGAGGGAAAAAGTTTCGTTCGCGAAATGCCGTTACTTGAAACGGTCGTTTCTCCTAAACCGTGCATCGGAATCGAACGAACTACATATCAAAACGAAGCTCGTAACATGAGCTATCTAAACATGGCAGTGGTCATAATCTAGCAGGGGGTTCTCGGGTCCTAATGCTATGCACAAAAACAGTCCAAAGAAAATCGGACGTTACGACGGCTATGTTTACGCGATTTCCAAATTTTAAATCATACAAAACCAACCACAAACCAACCTCAAATCCAACATACAACCAACATCCATCCTTATCACATCATAACAACCCCAACAATTCAATTTAATCATTCATACTTATGCCTAAACTTAACTTTAATCATACTTAAGTTCCTTTAAATCAAAACCACAACAATTACCATTCCATTTCACTACCATTCCAAATCCCAAACTCTAAATCATAACAACAAGCTACAATATCAACCCACTAATCAAAATCATCTTATAATATATAGGAATCTAGGGTTTGGAGATGGTATACCTTCCTTGAAGTGGTGGGTGGAGCTAGGAAGCCTTAAGAAGCTTTGAGAAGTCTTAAGAATGCTTGGATCTTCAAGAAAAACAAGAAAAGTTCAAGTTAAAAACTTGAAAACACTATTCATTGTCTTCTTCTTTGATTAAATGAAGAAGATTGAGAAAGAATTAATGGCTTAAACTCATGATATAGTCCTAACTAAGCATGAAGATGATTAGGGAATTATCTTACCAATTTAGGAAGCTTGGATCTTGGATTTTGAAAATCTTGCCTTTAAAAAGTAAGAAAGCCGAGAGCAATGAAGAACTAATGCCTTGGTTGCTTTTTGATTTTTGATGAGAATGATTTTTACTTGGCTTGGTTGACTTGTTTTGTATTTGATTTAGTCAATTACCTTCTTGCCCTTGAAATTGTGTGGTTACAAAGCTACCACACCTCCTTCCCTCCCATGTCATGCTTATGTCATCCTCATGATGTCATCCTCCCTTCCTTGTCCTCTTTCTATTGGTTGGATGATATCATTCCCACTAATCCCTTTGATTAACTTCCTAATCGTTTGCCTAATGACCGCTGATCTGTTATACGGTTCGCTTAACTTTCGTTCTCGTTTATCGTTTGAAGGATCATACCCGGGATCTTATTACTTAGGTTCCCTTAACCTTTCTCAATACATTATATTCCTTTTTATGATCCTCTATTATAATCCTTTAATTTAAATCCTTTTTATCCTGTTACCTTATACTCAATTCTCTCCGTATCTTGTGGATTTCCGGGAAAAACCAAAGTGTTCGGAATTGGATTCTGACGATCTTTACATACACTTATATACTTCATAGAGTACTAATAATATCCCAGAATATCCATAACAGAACCCCTACATAGTGTGGCGTGAAAAGTTTTCTCATTCAGCTAAAACACTATTCACAAGGGTTACAAAAAGTTGAAAATTTTGGGGTTATTACAGTCTCCCCTCCTTAAAAGGATTCCGTCCCGGAATCAAACAGAAAACAAATGGGGGTACTTTTCTAGCATTGTGCTCTCTAGTTCCCAAGTTGATTCTTCCACATTATGATTCTGCCATAGTACTCTGACTAGCTTGATCACTTTGTTCCGAAGCACCCGCTCCTTCTTATCCATAATCCTTACTGGCTTCTCCACGTAAGTTAGATCTGGCTGCATATCCACCTGCTCGTACTCCACTATGTGCCTGGCATCCCGATGATACCTCCTTAGCATTGACACATGGAACACATTATGAACTTGTTGCAAATTAGGGGGTAGGGCTAGCTCGTAAGCTAACTTTCCAATCCGTCTTAATATCTCAAAAGGTCCAATGTATCTTGGGCTTAGTTTTCCTTTCTTTCCGAACCTCATTAATCCCTTCCAAGGGGATACTTTCAGCAGTACTAAGTCCCCTACTTCATATTCCTTGTCCTTTCGGGCTAGGTCTGCATATTTCTTTTGTCTGTCTTGGGCTGCTACAAGTCGCCCTCTGATAAGATCCACTATATCTTTGGTCCTTTGGACCACTTCGGGTCCGAGCATCTTCCGCTCTCCTACTTCATCCCAGTATAAGGGAGATCGACACCTTCTTCCATACAGGGCCTCATAAGGCGGCATTCCGATGCTAGCATGAAAGCTATTGTTATAAGAAAACTCGATCAACGGCAAGTGATCATCCCAACTTCCTTTAAGGTCTATTGCACAGACTCTCAACATATCCTCTAGTGTCTGGATGGTCCTTTCACTCTGTCCATCCGTTTGGGGATGGTACGCGGTACTCATATTTAACTTGGTCCCCGCACATTCCTGAAAGCTCCTCCAAAATCTGGAGTTGAACCTAGGGTCTCGGTCTGAGACAATGGACGCTGGGACTCCACGTCGCGTCACTATTTCCTTAAGGTAAATGTCCACCAGTCTATCGACTGTGTATCTCTCATTGATAGGAATGAAATGAGCTGACTTTGTCAGTCGGTCTATAATTACCCAAATGGCGTCGTGATTGGCTTTCGTCCTTGGCAAGCCTACAACAAAATCCATCGCTATCTGTTCCCATTTCCATTCGGGAATCTCCAGGGGTCGCAAAAGTCCACTGGGTCTCTGGTGCTCTGCCTTTACTCTTTGGCAAGTCAAACACTTGTTTACCCATTCTGCTACGTCCCTCTTCATGTTGGGCCACCAGTAATATTCCTTCAAATCCCTATACATCTTGGTACTTCCCGGGTGAATGGAATACCTGGAACTATGGCTTTCATCCAAAATCTCATCTTTAAGTTCTTGAACATTCGGAACCCAAATTCGGTAGGAGTACCTCATTATCCCTTTATCATCTTTCTCAGTATGGATCTCCTCTCCAGTCATTGACTCTCTGTCTTCATTCATTATTTTCTCCTGGCACAATCTGATCTTTTCCAATAACTCTGGCTGCATTGAGATCTCAAAAAGCTTTTCAGTTCCGGTTCCGGTTACCTTTACTTCTATTTCCATTTTCTCAAAATCCCTTATCAACTCTTCCGAAGTCGTTATCATTCTGAGTCTTTCCTTTCTACTAAGGGCATCAGCCACCACATTGGCTTTCCCTGGATGATAGAGAATCTCACAATCATAGTCCTTGATTAGTTCTAACCATCTCCTCTGGCGCATGTTGAGCTCTTTCTGCGTAAATATGTACTTGAGGCTCTTATGGTCTGTGAAAATCTTGCACTTCTCTCCATAAAAGTAGTGCCTCCAAATTTTTAAAGCAAATACTATTGCCGCGAGCTCAAGGTCATGAGTAGGATATCTAACCTCGTATTCCTTCAATTGTCTCGACGCATACGCAATAACTCTACCGTGCTGCATAAGCACACATCCTAATCCTTTGTGCGACGCGTCACTATATATCACAAAATCTCCTTTTCCGTCCGGCAATGCCAATACCGGAGCCGTTATCAACCTTTTCTTTAATTCCTGAAAACTGTTCTCGCATTTCTCCGTCCATTCAAACTTCTCTGTCTTACGAGTAAGTCGTGTCAAAGGGGCTGCGATCTTCGCAAAGTCCTGTACAAATCTACGATAGTAGCCGGCCAATCCTATGAAACTCCTTACCTCTGTGGGTGTGGTTGGCCTTTCCCAATTTGAGACCGCCTCTATCTTGGAGGGGTCGACCAACACTCCTTCTTTATTGATCACATGTCCTAAAAACTGTACTTCATTCCGCCAGAATTCACACTTCGAGAATTTGGCATATAACTGCTCCTCTCTGAGTATTCCTAGAGCTATCCTCAAATGCTCTGCATGTTCTACCTCAGTCCTCGAGTAGATCAAAATATCATCGATAAAAACTATCACACACTTGTCCAAGTACTTCTTAAATACTCTATTCATTAAATCCATGAAAGCCGCTGGGGCGTTGGTTAATCCAAAGGACATTACCAAGAACTCATAATGCCCATACCTGGTACGGAACGCTATCTTGGAAATATCTTCGGGTTTAATCTTTAGTTGGTGATATCCAGTTCTCAGGTCGATCTTGGAAAAATAAACAGCATCCTTTAGCTGGTCGAACAGATCGTCTATTCTAGGTAATGGGTACCTGTTCTTTATGGTTAGCTTGTTCAACTCTCGATAGTCTATGCACAACCTCATGCTCCCATCTTTCTTCTTAACAAATAAAACTGGTGCTCCCCACGGAGACACACTGGGTCTTATCATACCCTTATCCAAGAGTTCCTGCAATTGGATAGCTAATTCCTTCATTTCTAACAGGGCTAACCGGTAAGGTGCTTTTGAAACTGGCGCCGTCCCTGGGGCCAACTCAATAGCAAATTCAATCACTCTATCGGGTGGTAATCCCGGAAGGTCTTGGGGGAATACATCTTCAAATTCGTTGACTACTGGAATATCTTGTAAGTTGGGCACCTCCTTCTGCGTGTCCACCACATAGGCTAGGTAAGCCTCACTTCCTTTTCGTAGCATCCTTTTGGCCTGGGCCATAGTCAAAAATTTCTGCGTCTGCCTCTTTCCTCTAAATATAACTTCTTTCTTCCCGGGGATATTTAACTTAACTTTCTTCCCTTTACAGTCTATCTGAGCATCGTTGCTAGATAGCCAGTCCATTCCCAAAATCACATCAAACTCCCCTAATTTAAAAGGAATCAGATCAACACTGAAAGATTGCTCCCCTATGCCTATCTCACAGGCGGGGTGAATCTGGTTAACAGGAATAATTTCATGATTGGCTATTTCTACTTGTAAGGGTTCTATCAAGGGTTTAGCCTTAAGTCTTAACTTACGCGCAAAGTCCCTTGATATAAAAGATTTAGTTGCTCCCGAATCAAATAAAACATTTGCACTGACTGAATTTAGAGAAAGGGTACCTGCTATCACATCTGAATCTTTCATAGCATCCTGGACTGTCATGTTGAAAGTCCTCGCAGTAGGTGGCTTATTAGAAGCAGCCCTGCTTGCTCCCGAAGCTGCTGGTTTGTTCATTGGGCATTCCCTCTTCCAATGACCCGGGCGTCCACACCGATGACAATTGGTGGTTGGAACGACGGCAGGGGCTGACGAAGGGCATTTATTTGAGTAGTGGCCTTCCCGACCGCACTTAAAACAGGTTACTGGCCTTTCTTTACACTCCCCAGTGTGATTCCTTCCACATATGTTACAGGCTGGCAATGGGGGTCGAGACTGGTTGGAATAGGACATTCTTGACTTCTGGCCGCCCTGGCTCACACTCACACTCATTGGCCGTTTAAACCCAGTGTTCCTTCCTGGCAGGGACACTGCTCCTCGATTAAATCTAGTTGGGAAGCTCCTTCCTGCGGAACCTCCACCCATGCTCATACTTTTCCTCTTTATTCCTTTCTTCTCTCTTTCCTTCTGCATCTGTTCACTTCCAACTTCTACAATCGTCGCCTTTTGTACCAGAGTGGCATAGTCCGTAAGCTCAAGGATTGCCACCCTATTCTGAATCCACGGTTTCAGTCCCTGCTGAAACCTCCTAGCTTTCTTTTCCTCGGTGCTCACAAACTCCGGCACAAACCTTGATAACTCAGTAAATTTCGCCTCGTACTCTGCTACAGACAAGTTATTCTGCTTTAGCTCCAAGAACTTGAGCTCCATCTGGTTTTCCATAAACCTCGGGAAATACTTTCCCAGAAACAACTGACTAAATCTCTCCCAGGTTATAATAGCATCTGTCTCCATATTTTTCTTGGCCTCCCACCAGTAGTTAGCTTCTCCTTTCAGAAGGTAGGTAGCAAATATAGTCTTCTGTGCCTCCTCGGTACTCAAAATCTCAAAAGATTTCTCCATTTCCTTTAACCATGCTCTTGCCTCAACTGGGTCGGCTGATCCGTGGAACTCAGGGGGCTTAAGGGACTTAAAAGCCCTGAAAGAGTTTGCCACTGCATTGTTACTTCCTTGAGGGGGTGGGTTGGGTTGACGTTCCAAATTCTGCCTTAGGAGTTGCATGAACTGGCCCATGGGATCCATGCCTGGGTTTGGTACTGGTTGCTCAACCTCGGTTTCTCCTTCTTCAGCCTCTATCTCAAATCCCTCAACATCATATGTTTCCTCTTCCTCTTCATACAGGGAGTCATCCTATTCCACATAATCCTCATCTTCCTCTTCACTGTGCTCCTGGTTTCTATTGTCCTGATTATGGCTTCCCTGGTCCTCAGATCCAGGGTTCGCCCTAGTTCCAATCTTTCTTGGCGGCATGATTCTGATAATAATAAAACAATTATTGGGAAAATTCAACGTTAGGTCACAATCATATACAACATTGTGCCTTGCACAGCTCTTATAATGGGGAGAACGTATATCGCAATTCTATTATTTTAAGAAAGTTCTAATACGAAGTGCAGTAATAATAATGATAAAACAGTGATCCCGTCACTATGGAACTGAACTGAAAGGAAACAAATATATACATAATGCGAGAATACATAGTTTGATCTGGTCAAAAGTACAACAGTGCTACAGTCATCTGTCCCAAAAGTGATACACAAGAGTCTATCTGTCTAGTCAGAAAAAGGGATGCTATATACAAGTCAACTATCCCGGAAAATTGGCTCTTACTAAGGCCTCGGCTAACTAGACAACTAGACTATTCCATCATCAATCCTGAATCACACACCAGAGCGGGTCAGCTCCCAAACCCTTTCCATCGCACGACGGAAGATATAGTCGGCCTACCGCCTGGAGATCCTACCATGCCTGTCCCCCTGGAGCGATCTGAGCCTCGCTCGGGATGTGAGCTCTATCCCCGTAAGCTCCCTCCTCAAGGATCGGGGTATAGAAGCCCTGGTCTCATAAGCTCAGGTACGCCTACCCGCCCTCTCTACATCCAACTCCCTCCTGGCCTCATCTAGTCGGCCCTCGGCAACAGCCACTCGGGTCCTCAATACATCCTGAACATATCCATGAGCTAACGAAGACTGCCTGTGGGCAGGGTCAAGAGGTGGTGAATCCGGAGCCGCTGAGGGTGCCTCCTCGGTCTGCCTAGGCTCGGAAGTATGGGTCTCTGAGCTGTCATCATCAGGAATCCAAGATAGTGGTGGAGGGGTAGGGGCTCTGACCACCGGAAGTGTGGGTAAAGGGATACCAGCATACACTACCATAGATCCAACACGCTCCTCAGCTACTGGGACCTCATCCGGGTCCTCCTCATCTGGAATAGCAATAACCTCTGTCTCTGACTCCTCTGAGGGGTCCTCCTCATCTGAAACAGCAATGACCTCCGTCTCAGGCTCCTCTGAGGGGTCCTCCTCATCCTCCTCCATCTCAGGCTCCTCCTGATCCTCAACATCTAGCAATGCCTCATCATGCTCACGCTCGAACATCTCAGGGTCCTCTATCTCAGGCGCCTACACATTAAACGAGCTAAGTTACTATCATGATACTTATAAGGGTTCCCGTAAGGGTTTTAACTGTCAGCACTACTTTAAGTAGTCCGACCATGAACTTGGCAAGAGTTCTTATTATCTTTGTGAGTTTGTTATTATATCGACGCATCATCTTTGAGGTTTATAACGCTTGGCTCTAATACCATTTCTGTAACACCCCCAGATCCGGGGTCGGGGATCCGGGTTGTCACGGTCTTTCTTTCCACAATATCACTTCACTTAATTAATAATAAATAACCTCATGTTGTGACCCCATACTAACACACACCACAACCCGTTATAGTCTCAGAGATGAAATTGAAATAAGTACAAGTCTTTGAATCCACAATTTAAAATTATTACAACCCAAAATGATTACTTGATAATTTACAGTTAATTGCCATTATCTGCCACAAGTTATAATTATACATAATTTGATTCTCAAAAGTAGAATGCCTGAACTACAATGGATCTACCTCTGCAGCTATAGCAGCTACAACATCATCGGGAAGACGCGGGACGCTTCCCACGCGCTTGCGCTGGGTCTGCTGGAGTCTGGCCATCTCTCCTAACTGTTGTTGTGTGATGAATAAATAAAGCAAGAGTGAGCCTTACAGCTCGCAAGATAATACATAGTGATAACAATAATATAAGTATCTAAATGGATACTTAATAGAATCTCTATCATGCGTAAGATAATTACTTACTAGATATAAGTAAAAACAAGGAATGAAGTTACCAATACTTCACCACGCTTATATCATTTATAAAGCTACTTGAACTACCACCGTTCAAAGTATTATAAGTTTTAAGAAAAACATCCCATAGATGAGACCACAAGTTAAGACTTGAATAGATTCAATCTTTGAAATATTATTGAATGAAAAAGTTATGAGATACTTTATTTAGTCCCGATATATATACATCCACATATATATATCTCTTTAAACATTTCCTGGAACCTCTGTTATATGAAGTATGAACAGAGTTTGAAACATCCAATGAATTTTGGAAAGGAAAAGAATTTTGGCATAAACCAGATATCTTGCTGATCAGGCAAAGATACCAATAAGTAACCTTTTCTACTGTAGATGGATGAATTCCTCACCGGTCATCACCCTGGCCGCATTAGGACCTCGCGCTAGACCGTTACCCGGCCCCTCACGCGTTGATGGACTGCCACCCAGCCACTTACACAATAATAGACCGTACCCCGGCCTGTCGCTTATGCCGACTCAATTAGATGGGCTTACTTCCCAAACGTTGGGCAAGTAATCAATTCATTTACCAAAACTGCAACCTCGTTGCGAATATAAAATACACCACAGAGCCGGATTCCCCAGGTTTTGAGCGAGTATTTAAATCCCCTTAAAAAGGAAGATCTTAAATATAAAAATGAGTTTTGGGATCCGCTCTGACTTTAAAAATCATTTTGAAGACTCGAAAACACTTTCAAGAGTGTTTGGAGTAAAGCTGATTTAATGAAGTAAATCAGTCCCCAGAATATTTAGAAAACGACTGAATATTATTATTTAAATAATATTCCCATAAAGAATAATCTTTATAAAAATAATTGAAGTAGAAGTATTAAAACTTATACTTGAAACGAGTATTAAATAACCAAAGATATACTTATATGAAAGTATTATCTTTATTTGAATAATCGAAAATAAGTTTGATTATTAACACCTTATTCTTTAATAAAATAAAGAATATATTTCAGCAAATAATCGGAGTCATAGATCCTCAAATGAATATTCAAATAATATTCATTAAATAATATAAACCAAGTCATAAGCCCTCGAATGAATATTCAAATATTATTCAAATAATAAAATAAAAGGAGTCATAAGTCCTCGAATGAATATTCGAAATAATATTCAATAATAAAATAAAGGAGTCATAAGTCCTCAGATGAATATTCAAATAATATTCAATAATAATATAAAAGAGTCATAAGCCCTCGAATAATATTCGAAATAATATTCAAATAAATAAATAAAGTTAAAGTTATCGAATAAACCTTATTCGATTAATAGTTTGGAAAACTATAACCATATATATATATATATATATATAAATATATATATATATATCCATATCCATATATAAACAAAATCTACTCGGGATCCTCGACTCCCGGTTTTAGAAAATATTTTCACCTTTGGGTCCCTATACTAAGGGTATATGCAAGATACCGCTATCCTCTAGCATAGGTATTATCAACTGAACCAACAGATATATATTTCAAGAATATGAAACAGGCGTGCATATATACCATATCACATGCTACAATATATCGCAAGAATTTGCTAAATAACCAATATGCATTTTATCGCAAGATCATGCATATACAAATGTATACATCACAACAACAGTATAACGGATAGAATACTTGCCTGAGCGACTTGGGGGTGAGAAAGGCTCGGGACGAGTCTGATAACCTATAAACAACAAGTAAGTTGGAATTAAACCAAAATCATTTGTAAATCTATACTTTAACTAACTTAGACTCTAACGCTTGTTTTGCGCTCACTGATTTGCTTAAGTCACTCGGGTACCCGCGGCTCCACCATTTTTAATAATTTAACCTTTACGAGTTTTAAAGCGATTCCTTCGCGAATGTCTTACCAACTGCCTAACATACTTACCATAAATGTTTCATACATTAATTAACCCTTTTTGGTCTTTAACCTACATTTCAAAGTAAGGCGAGGGAAAAAGTTTCGTTCGCGAAACGCCATTACTTGAAACGGTCGTTTCTCCTAAACCGTGCATCGGAATCGAACGAACTACATATCAAAACGAAGCTCGTAACATGAGCTATCTAAACATGGCAGTGGTCATAATCTAGCAGGGGGTTCTCGGGTCCTAATGCTATGCACAAAAACAGTCCAAAGAAAATCGGACGTTACGACGGCTATATTTACGCGATTTCCAAATTTTAAATCATACAAAACCAACCACAAACCAACCTCAAATCCAACATACAACCAACATCCATCCTTATCACATCATAACAACCCCAACCAATTCAATTTAATCATTCATACTTATGCCTAAACTTAACTTTAATCATACTTAAGTTCCTTTAAATCAAAACCACAACAATTACCATTCCATTTCACTACCATTCCAAATCCCAAACTCTAAATCATAACAACAAGCTACAATATCAATCCACTAATCAAAATCATCTTATAATATATAGGAATCTAGGGTTTGGAGATGGTATACCTTCCTTGAAGTGGTGGGTGGAGCTAGGAAGCCTTAAGAAGCTTTGAGAAGTCTTAAGAATGCTTGGATCTTCAAGAAAAACAAGAAAAAGTTCAAGTTAAAAACTTGAAAACACTATTCATTGTCTTCTTCTTTGATTAAATGAAGAAGATTGAGAAAGAATTAATGGCTTAAACTCATGATATAGTCCTAACTAAGCATGAAGATGATTAGGGAATTATCTTACCAATTTAGGAAGCTTGGATCTTGGATTTTGAAAAATCTTGCCTTTAAAAAGTAAGAAAGCCGAGAGCAATGAAGAACTAATGCCTTGGTTGCTTTTTGATTTTTGATGAGAATGATTTTTACTTGGCTTGGTTGACTTGTTTTGTATTTGATTTAGTCAATTACCTTCTTGCCCTTGAAATTGTGTGGTTACAAAGCTACCACACCTCCTTCCCTCCCATGTCATGCTTATGTCATCCTCATGATGTCATCCTCCCTTCCTTGTCCTCTTTCTATTGGTTGGATGACATCATTCCCACTAATCCCTTTGATTAACTTCCTAATCGTTTGCCTAATGACCGCTGATCTGTTATACGGTTCGCTTAACTTTCGTTCTCGTTTATCGTTTGAAGGATCATACCCGGGATCTTATTACTTAGGTTCCCTTAACCTTTCTCAATACATTATATTCCTTTTTATGATCCTCTATTATAATCCTTTAATTTAAATCCTTTTTATCCTGTTACCTTATACTCAATTCTCTCCGTATCTTGTGGATTTCCGGGAAAAACCAAAGTGTTCGGAATTGGATTCTGACGATCTTTACATACACTTATATACTTCATAGAGTACTAATAATATCCCAGAATATCCATAACAGAACCCCTACATAGTGTGGCGTGAAAAGTTTTCTCATTCAGCTAAAACACTATTCACAAGGGTTACAAAAAGTTGAAAATTTTGGGGTTATTACACTGGATTTCCTGTCTTTGCAATAGCACTTTGATTATCACAATATATAGGAATAGCAGAATAGTCTAACCCATAATCCAGTAACTGATTCTTCATCCATAGAAACTAAACACAACAACTTCCTGCAATAATATATTCAGCTTCTGCAGTTGATGTGGAAATGGACTTTTGTTTGTTGATAAACTAGGAAACCAATCTGCCACCAAAAAATTGGCAGCTTCCAGAAGTGCTTTTCCTGTCTATTTTACATCCTGCAAAATCAGCATCTGAATATTCAATTAGCTTAAAATCTGAATCTCTAGGATACCATAATCCAATATTCATGGTGCCTTTGAGATAAAAAATTCTCTTCGCAACTAATAGATGAGGTTCCTTTGGATCAGCTTGGAACCTTGCACAGAGATAGGTAGCATACATGATATCAGGTCGACTAGCAGTCAAATATAGGAGCGAGCCAGTCATACCTCTATAGTTAGTTATATCTACTGATGTACCGGTATTTAAATCTAACTTCTTTGCAGTGGCCATGGGAGTTGATGCAGTTGAACTGTCTTGCATTCCAAATCTTTTGAGCAAATTCCTGGTGTATTTGGATTGATTTATGAAGATCCCTTCATCGGTCTGTTTTACTTGTAACCCCAGAAAATAACTCAATTCTCCCATCATACTCATTTGATATCTAGACTACATTAGCTTTATAAATTTCTCACAAAGTTTATCATTAGTAGATCCAAAAATGATATCATCAACATATATCTGTACTAATAACAAGTCCTTAAAATGATACTTGTAAAACTGATTTTTGTAAAATGTACCTCTTGTGAAACCACTTTTTAACAGAAATAGAGCAAGTGTTTCATACAAGGCCCTTGGAGCTTGTTTTAGTCAATAGAGTGCTTTATCTAGTAAGTAAACATAATATGGATATTTTGGGTCAATGAACCATGGAGGCTATTCAATATAAACTTCCTCTTTGAGTTCTCCATTTAGAAATGCACTATTTACATCCATTTGGAACACTTTAAACTTCTTGTGAGCAACAGAGGCTATAAAAATTCTGATTGCCTCAAGCCTTGCAACTGGGCAAAAGTATCATAATAATCAATGCCTTCTAGCTTTGAATAGCCCTTTGCAACCAGTCTTGCTTTATTTCTTGTTATAATGCCCTCACTATCAGTTTTGTTTCTGAACACCCACTTTGTACCAACAACTGATCTGTTCTTTGGTCTTGGCACAAGAGTCCTGACTTTGTTCCTTTCAAATTCATTAAGCTCCTCTTGCATTACTGTTATTCAGTCAGCATCTTAAAGAGCTTCTTCCACCTTCTTGGGTTCAGTTGAGATAGAAAAGAATAGTAGATACATTCATTTTGAGTGGCTTTTCTGGTTCTTACACCACTAAAAAAATTACCAATGATAAATTCAGGTGTGTGTGACTTAGACCATTTTCTTGCAGATGGAAGTTGATTCCTTGAAGAAGAACCTGCACTTTGATCCATGAACTCTCTATTATTTCTTCGACTTGTACCACTATCATGACTTGATGCTCCCCCTGAATTAGTGTTCCCATTATTATCAATATTTGACTAATCAGAATTTGAGGAATGAGAGTCTGATGACTTATTTACTGATGTTTCTTGAATTGAATCACTTGTAGAAGACTCTGGAATTGAATCATGTTGTTTCCCCTCAACATATGCTTCAGTATTTGAAGAATTTCCACTGTCATGTGAATCATTAGAGCTTGGAGTAATTTTAGGTCTTACTGTATGAGGATTTGTTAGTAAATCAGGATTTAACTGTTCAGCATATGGTACTTCATTTTCAAATCTCAACTTGTCATGGTCATCTGCATCTTCTAGACCTATAATCTTCTTGTCGTCAAAAGATACATGTATAGATTCTATGATTGTCCTTGTTCTCAGGTTGTAAACTTTGAAAGCTTTTATACACAATGGATATCCAACAAAAATGGCTTCATCAGTTTTTAGATCAAATTTGGTTAGCTGCACTGGATGAGTTTTGAGAACAAAACACTTGTAACCAAAAATATGAAAGTACTTCAAATTTGGCTTCTTTCCCTTCACCATTACAAATGGTATTTTTCCATGCCTGTTGATCAAGGTTGCATTTTATGTGAAGCAAGCAGTTTGCACAGTCCCAGCTCAGAAGTAGGTAGGAAATCTTGCTTCCTATAGCATGGTTCTTGCATCTTCTATGAGAGTTCTATTCTTTCTTTCAACAACCCCATTTTGTTGTGGAGTTCCAGGAGCAGAAAATTCTTGTTTTATCCCCTTGAATTTGCAGAACTCTTCCATAGAGCTGTTCTTAAATTCAGTTCCATTATCACTTCTAATGATCTTTACTTTATATGTTGATCCTTTTTCCATCTCTCTCACATGATCAAGAAGAATGGATGGAGATTCATCCTTGGTGTGCAAAAAGTACACCCATGTGTATCTTGTATATTCATCAACAATTACAAGTACATACCTTTTCTTGGCAATCGACATAACATTGAGTGGACCAAAGAAATCAATATGAAGTAGATAATACGATTCAAGAATAGAGGTTCCAGTTTTACTCTTGAAAGATATTTTTCTTTGTTTGGCTTTCTGGCATAAGTCACATAAGCCATCAGGAGTAAATACTGCATTGGGAAATCCCCTTACAAGATCTTTCCTCACAAGTTCATTGATTTTGTTGAAATTAAGATGAGAAAGTCTTTTATGCCAGTTCTAGTTGTCTTCCAAAGATGCTCTACTAAGTAGACAAATTTCTGATTCATCAGTATTTGTGGAGACCCTGGCTTTATATAAACTACCATGTCTTACACCAGTCATTACAATCTTGCCATCAGACTTACTAACAATTTCACAATGTTCTTCATAAAAATTCACATTGTAACCTCTATCATAGATATGACTCACACTGATCAAATTATGCTTGAGTCCTGCAACCAGAGCTACATTTTCAATGATGACATTTTCAATTTTGATTTTTCCATATCCCAAGATTTTTCCTAAGTTTCCATCTCCATAAGAAACACTTGGGCCAGCTTTTTCCTCAGATTCTGATACCAGGGATTTATAACCAGTCATATGTCTTGAGCATCCACTGTCCAAGACTAGAGAATTTCTCTTGTTACCCTACAATCAGTATTCAAAACCAGTTAGTGTTTTTAAGGACCCAAACTTTTTTAGATCCTTTGGGCTTTTTAAGTTTGTTAACATATGCAGCAGAACACTTCATATTAGAGTTTATATTAACATTCTTACTATCAGTATTTACACATGTAGAAACAGATTTTTTTTATGTAAAGAGGGTTTCAGTTCATAAGAATCATAATATAAAATGTGATAATCCTTACGTGTATAAATAGAGTGCCACATACTACCAAAATGAAAACAAGGACTCTGTGGTTTTTATCTAGCTGTTCTATTCCTAAACTCTGATTTGGGAGGAACAATATTTATCTCTTTATTCTTCCTGCAAGAATTAGCAAGATGATTAGTACTATCACAGTTCAAGTATGTCTTTTTAGGTGCATTAAGAGCAGTTACATAATTACCATTCTTATTAACTCGTACCTTGCCATTCCTGTTTTTCTTCGGCTTTTTCTCCTTGTTTTTCATGTGTAATTCCTTTAGCTTTTACTTAGGCTATTTCGGAGTCATTAAATCAATATATACTGATCTTATATGAACCGGTTCACTCTTATCAGTATTTAAGTTTGATCTAGGTGCTGAGGTTGAACCTACCTCATTAACCGATTTAACAACATCAGCACTTGGATTAAACTTAATGGGTTTCAAATGAACCTTGTTCATTTTGACCTTAGTATCAGTATTTACTGGTTTAGTTTTCTCAGTTTCTTTTCTAATTTTCTTATCAGAATTAGATCTATTAGCATATCCTAATCTTGATCCCCAACAACCATTCTCTAATATTTCCTGAGTTGTTTTTCCTGAGTTAGTCCAAAGCTTAATAACCTCTCTTTCTTTAGCTAACTCCTTTTCTAGATAAACATGCTTTTCTAACTATTTTTCTTTAACATAGACAGAATAATCTCTCTTTTTTTGAATTTCTAGCATAGAAAGTAACTCAATTTCTAGGTGATCATTCCTTTTCTTTAACTCAGAGTTTTCACTCTTGATTCTATTATTCTCTAAGGTTTGATCCCTATAACTAACAAGAAAAGACTTAAGAAATAATCTTAATTCATGGATAACATTAGTATCTAAAGCAAGGGTGGTCTGAGGTACCTTTAGTTTAGCATTGCCAGCCTCAGTATCAGCATTTTCCATGAGAGCATAGTTGACACTATCATCTGAATCTGATGAATCATCCCAGTTTGTTTTCTTTGATATCAAAACTTATTTCTTTTCAGCTTTTGGTTTTCTGCAGGCAGCTTCAAAGTGTCCAATTCCATCACAATTGTAGCATTTTTCCTTCGACTTGTCAGATTTTCCAAAATTTGATTCCTTCCTATCAATATTACTTTTGTCATTTCTCTTATTAGAGTTTAAGGAACTGGAAAATTTTCTGGAAAACCTTTTCCCATTCTTGAAGTTCTTGTAGACCATCTTCTTGAAGCTTTTAACCAATAAAGCAGCCAATTGTTCCATGTCTTCATTGTTGTCATGATCACTATCAGTATCTGATTCACTATCAGTATTTGAGTCATCATCAGAGTTTGATGACTCAATATCAGAATTTAGAATAATAGCTCAGGCTCAAAAGGCATGCCCATATGCCTTCCATGTCATAGAACTTCATTAACAAATCCAACTGCTCATTTGAATAACCAAAATAAAGTCCCATGTAGAACAACTTTCCTTGTTCTTTCCTGAAGAGCTTCTTCATAACTTTTGTATATTTTTAATACTTGCTCCAGTCAAAATCAACGTCATTGTCTGAAACCTCCCAATGTACGAATGGAGTGGGTGAAGGTTTAGGAGAATTTGAGAATTGATAAGTGTCTTCGTCGAAAAAATTAATTTCATCTCACAAACCAGGAGAGTCTTCTTCAGGTGCGTCCTCAGGATTTAGAGAACTGGGCGCGCCCTGAGATGACTGAGGAGACAGGCTAGGAGAAATAGATTTATAAGAAATTTTTGATGGCCCAACTCCTACATTCACACCAATCTCAACCCCCATGTATCTATCTGAATTTAATCCCTCAAGCCAGACATCTAAATCTGTGTCTACAGGGGCTGGTGATCTTTCCTTCGAAATTACCTTTTTCTTTCCCTTTCTTTATGGCAAAGGGACATTGTCTAGTGAAGAGTCATTTGAGAATTCTGTCATGAGTTTGCCTTCTTTAGAATCTTGAAAAAGGCTTGCCACTCATTCTAAGAACTCAGGGGTTTTGTGAGCGTCTGGAAAATCTGGCTTGAAAAAAGTGGTTGGGGGAGAATATATACCTAGTTTGATGAGAAAATCTTTATATGGATAGAAGAGAGAGGACACACCCTCATCTTCCAGCTATCAAAACAAACGGAAAAGTCTATTGTGGACGCGTCGATAGAAGAAATAAGAAGAAAAAAATAACAGGAAACAATTTATAAAAGAAGTAGGCGCGCCCTAATAAGATGGCGCGCCATGCTTAACGTATTATTATAACAAGCAAACAATGAGAGGAGACACATGATAAGATGGCATACCCTAATTTATATGGAGACCAGTTATATTGGGATCAAAATAAAGGTACATCTCCTAGAAAATTGTTAAGGCGCACCCTAAATCTGAATAAGCGCAGATAATGTTAGGTCCTTAATACAACTGTAGAGGGGGTGAATACAGTTTATGCAGAAAAATTGAATTAAACACTCAATAGTAGAAACAATTTTCTATTGATTGATAAAAACTGATTACAAACTAATCTCTCAAAGGATGAACAGATATCCTTGAGAGCTGCCAGGTTACACAAAAGATATGTCAATATGCGACACATAAAGTGTTAACCTAATTTGTGCTTATATACTACACAACTACATAATCAAATAAGGAAACCTATTCTATTACAATAAGGAATCATATAACATATCCTTAATTTGATTGCTACAAGAAGTAAAGTCCTTCACCGACTTGAATTCTACAAACTCTTTCCATCTTCAATATCTCCTGATCTTTAGCTGTAGTGACCAAATACTGATGTCAATCACTGATCAGCAAATGCTGACAACAAATGATGATGATGTCACGTTCTGCTAAAGTCTGATATCAAATGCTGATAATAATCTCTGATAGTTTATAACCTGATATCATCAATTTCTTCTAACAATCTACCCCAACTTGTGTATTATGAAATATGAACAAGTCCTAAATTGATGATGTCAAATACTATCTAAATGCAGAAATTCAAATAGATAATCTTTCTTAAAGTCAGTATTTTTAAACTTTATCTTCAGTCTTGAGCTTCAGTACAGTCTGGAGCTTCATCAAGGAGTTTATTGAGTTGTTGTCTTTCAAGAATATTTACATACATTTGAATTTGTTGTTTGATATCCTTGAGCTCTTCTATAGATTCATCATTCTGATAAACAGTTTCTCTAAGGTCATGTAAATTTGATTCTCCAAGTGCCAAATCATCCAGTTCCAGAAATCCAATCTTCTTTCCAACGGGATTAAAAGTAAGAACTTCTCTACCTAGAGACTTAACCACTTTGGCTCCTCTAGTAGGCATATCAACAATATGTCCAGATTCATGAATATATTTTGGAATATAATTGGACTTGTATGTCATTCCTCTTTGCTTTATTTGTACTAAGTTCTTCAAAAATTCAGACCATCTAGCAGCAATAGAGCTGGTTAACTTAAGTAGAGTAGTGATGAATTCCAACTCCTGCCATGGTTTATTCTTCAAATGCTCTAGAGTGAGCCTCAACCTCCTTCCAGATTCCAGAAAATAGATCAGCTTTTCACCAATTAGATCATTCATAATTTTAACTTGATTTAATTTTCTTCAAATCTTCAAGCTTTGTGTTATCACCAATATCTGTCAGATTTTCATGCTTCCTTAGAATCAAAGCTTCAGCAATAAAAAAATCATCATTTGAATATCCCAAGCCACTTATTCTACCAGCTCTTCAAGACTTTGAATTTCCACTATAGATCTTCTTTATAGTCTCAGAAGAATCTCTTACTGGTGCAGGTTTCTTGCTTCCCCATAATAGCTTCTTCTTTTCTTCTAAAGATAATTATGGCAAATCAGAGTTTAAGTCCTCTGAATCAGGATTAGTGACTTCAGCTTGCATTTTACTTGAAATGTCAACAACTTGAGTAGTATTAGAGGTTGTGACTGGTTGAGCTTCAACATTTATTTCTTTTATAACTTGAGCATGTCAGAGGTTGTTATCAACTTCAATTTCTCAGCCGAATCAGCTCCATGAATCATCTTTATTCTTTTGTGAGACTGTCTGGCTTCATCTTCCTGAGTCATTTGATCATCAGCATCATCACGAGCTATAACTACTGAATAGATTGGATCTATCAGTGTTTGTGATTTTGAATTTTTAAATACTAATTTCTTCTTGGACTTAACTTTAGGCTTTGTCTTTGACTTCTCACCAATCTTCTCCTTCCCCTTATAAATCATGTCAGCATTTAAAATTGCTTGAGACCTTAAAGGCCCTTCAACATCAGTTTGACTGACTTCCTTGATTATCACACCCTTTGTAGGTCTGCTACCAGGAATATCTTCATAAGGTAAGATAACATCAGTATTTGCTGACTTCAAAGATTTGTATTATTCTTCCAAAAGCTTAAGCAGTTCCATGTCAACTCCAGGATTTTCTCTTTCAAAATTTTTTCTACTTACCTCAGAATCAAAAGATTGAATCTTCGGATCCTTGTAGAATAAAGTTTTTTACTTCCCTTTTACTTTCAGATTTTGTAGATACTGACTTGCTTCAGCACTAGCTTCTATCTCCAAAATGCCTTGGTCTTCATCAGCATTTGTGATTTTTAGGGTTTGAGATTTAGCCACAGTCAGTTCTTTACTTTGCACAGTCTTTGAGACTTGCCTTCCAGATCTCCTCATTTCTCCACCTTGTCTTGATTGACTAGTGGTTTTGGATGTACCACTAGAACAAATCAAATCTCCACCTTGTTTCTTCAAAATAAGCTCCTTCTTTTTATCACCATCACTAGGACCATCCTTGTCATCAGCATCTTTCAACTGGAGATGCTTACATTTAGATTTCAACACTTTCTCCCCATTTTTTTGCATCATCCCCAAGTAGGAGGGAAACAATAGGCTCCATAGACTACTGTACCTCATCCAATTGACTAGACATTTTAGCTTGAGTAGCTTCCAACTTAACTTGGTTGTTTTCCAGTTTGTTATGTCTAGCAAGAACGGGTGCTAACTACTTGGTCGTGGTCAGCTTACTTTTAAGAAGGGAGTCCTTGAGTTTATCAATTTGAGTATTAGCCTGGGATTGAGTGTGCAAAAATGATTTGACCAATATTGTAGAAGCCTTAAGATATGTCAGAATATCATGATTTTCAATACTCTGCTATGCTCTCTCCTGATGTGGAGAAGCATTAGCAACAGAGATAGGATATGAAGCATCCTTCCAGTTAGAATTCCATTATGCATCAGAAAACTTCCTACTATTCTTTTCATCAAGCTTAGCTAATCTCCTTTGCTTTTCATCTGTAGTCATCTCTTTAGGAAAGAAAATTTCATCAAGATCCTCATCAGGATCTAAAGCTACATTAACATTCTCTCCATCATGAGATTCACACTCATGAATAGATTCCTCCATGCCTTCAGCATTTGACTCCAGACCTTTAAGAATAATAGCCATATGAGGTGGAGCTTCAGTATTTATCTCCAAAACCTCAGTACCAGTGGAATGATGTGGTGATTCTGCAATGATGGATTCATATTGAATGGACTGTCCTACATCTACATCAACAACAGTGACAGGGAAAACAAAAGATGATGGAACTATAGAATGAGTGGATTGTCCTTCAGTAAGAACAGGGATTGTAACAGATGGTGGAATAGTAGATTGAATGGACTTTCCTTCAACAAGAACAAGGATTGTTGCAATGGATGACATAAAGATGTGAGTGGAATACAAAAAAGTATCAATACTTAGAACTGCAGGGAAAGTATCAGCATTTGGCACAACAGAGTTCATCTGAGGGTCTACAGACTTTTGTTCAGCAGCTGTATCTTTAATACTCTGTGCACCTTTAAAATTTTCAATAAAAACACTTAAATCTCTATATTCTTTTAAAGTAGTCTCACTACTTCTCACGCCACTTATCTCATGACTTTTAATAGTCAGAGTTTCCTCACAAGGATTAACTAAATCCTAACACTCAACTACCTCTCCTTTTGCCAGGTAAGAATCCTGCCTCTCTTTAATTCTGTTTTTCTCTAAATCTTTTCTCTCATTCTCACATGAAAGGCTTAGATAAGTTAGTCCTACAGAAATAAGAGGTGGCTGAGAAGAGTTGTTTGTGATCCTATGACTAGAGGTATTCCTTTGTAAAGGTCTAATTATATTCATGTCATCAGGATTCATAATATAGCTGATATATTCAGAATTAGTATTTAAAGTAAATGTTGTTAAAGATGAATCAGTATTTAGACCTTGTGCTTCTGAATGATCAATTTCTGTATATACATCCAAGGGGTGAACTAAGAGAAGTTCAGTTGATGTTGGTGTTAGATGTACCCTTCCTTTAGAATCAACTGCTAAGACAACTTGATCAAGAGATAAACCTTCATTACAACTTTGAGGTAATGGTTCTTGTGGGCCAAGAGATTCAAGAGTTGCTGGATGACTTTGACATTCAGGTTCTGGTGTATTCCTCTCCTTAGTGTTTAACTCTTGGGCTGCTATGATGTCTTTGACTCTGGTAGCTTCAACTATTACCTTTACAGATGCTGGACATGTCATTCTTGAATGGACTTTTTAGCAAGAGGCTTTACTTGAGTAAAGTCTGTTGTACCACTTTGAAGTATAGGTTCTTGTGTGACAGGATCATGATTTGAAGTAGCTGTTGTATTCTTTTGAAATACAGGTTCTTATGTACTTGATCCAGGAAATAATTTATGTTTCTATAGCCTCTTGAAAGATGTCTCCACTTGCTCATACGCGATCCCCCTCACTCTTTTCTTCTTTGCTGGAGAATCAGAAATTATCACAGATGCAACAATAATTTGGCTAGTCCACTAAGAAGTACCAGTAACTGCACCCTGTGTCTCCTCAGTAATTTCTTTCTTGATCTGCATCGGATTTTGAGCAATGTAGGTTTTGACCAATTTCTTCTTCTTGATCCTTAATCTCGGGTTAGAATCCGATTGAATAGCATTACCGCCCTTATCAGTTGATAGTACAACTGGACTCTGAGTAGAATCAAGATTTAACTTTTTAAATTTTGAAGATAATGTAACATTGTCCTCATCATCTGATTCTGACTTTGAATGTATAATCTTTATCTTAACAAGGTCTGAAGGCTTAGAAGAATGAGAAGCTTGCATTGAACCCCTTTTCTGTGCTACTTCAGCATTTGCAGCACTTGCTCTCTGACCATAAGGCCTAGCATACCGGACAATTATGTCCTGTGGGTTCTCAATTATAACAATAACTCTAGCATCAGCTTTTGCCGATTTCTTCCTTTTTACAACATGTGTCTTTTGGGAGGCACCTGAGGTGGATTGTGTTGGAGGAAGTGTTTGGGTTGCAGTGCTGGGGTTAGCTGCTAGGGGGTTACCAAAAATTATTTCCTGCAGCTTAGTACTTTGTTGGTTAGGTTAACCATAAGTCTCAGGAAGCCTTGCTACCTCAAAGATGCTAAATCAATTTTTTCTAAATTTTTTGAAATAAGATTAGAGAAAGCTTTCTTGGTGAGCTTAAAAACTGACACAATTTGGTTAGCAGGGATTGGGGTAACATTAAAATTAACTGAAAAAATCTAGCATAATATACTCTATTCCTATCAGCTTTTAATCTATCCCCTATAAAGCATAAAATTACTCTACCAAAATCATAGTGAGTACCAGGAATTAGAGAGTACCCAATTTGAAGTGTTATTATTGGGAGGGCATCAAAGTTTGTGCATTTGTTGTTGAATGCCTTTTTAATGCAATAGAAGAAGAAGTTCCACTATTTCCTTAGCCCATTTCTCTTCAAATGACCAAGATTCTTCATATCCTTGTCATAGCCAATTTCAGTAAAGAACCTTCTCATTTTAGCATCTCCTACAAATGTTGCATAAGAAGTGAGAGCTGGGAGTTGAAGAGCATCACACACTGTTTGAGGGGTGACAACCCTCTGCTTGTTATCAAGCTCAAAAATGATGTTTGGAATGCCTGCTTCACCTCCATCATCATATAGACAAGTTCTCCATAAAGCAAGAACCTGATCTCCTAAAATAGTTGTTGGAGCTGTGAGAGCATACCCAGCTTCACTAGCTTTTAAAAAATCCCAGAAGATATGAAAATCAAGATTTATTTCATTGTTATCCAGGATAGCAGTGTCGTTGCTGTGACAAATTTGGCACCACCATAAACAAATGTTATTGTTGTAGAAGATGAAGTCATGATTTCCCTGTAAGGAATTTACTCAAAAACTGATTAAGGTTTCAGAGTTTAAGCTCGAGAGAAAAAGAAAGTAAGAGAGTAAGAAGATAATCAAATATTATTAAAGTGATAATTAGAAATCAGAAATTGATTTTACTTAACACTTTACTCTTACTTATATAGACTGTTCAACTTAGTGGGACACGTGGCATGTTATCATTCATCAGAAGAGCAATCATAGTGCGTGTTTTATTGTGCAGTAATTAAGTGCATAGTTACACAAAATATTGTGTTGTGAAAGCCCAATCATTTTTCCTATTCTCACGCCATCAATTAACACATGTAACTAATTTAAGTTTTCTAACTAATTCTACATCATATTTCTCTAATTAAAATACTGACAAGCTGTATTTTGAATAAATTCAACATATTATAAGAATCTAATGGTCAATCAGTATTTGACCAATATCAGTATTTAACTAGCTACTGTCAAGATTTATCAGTCAACTCAACTTGACTAATATCAGTACTTATCCAAATAATCAAAGTTTATCATGCAACCACCGTCAGAGTTTAACTATTAGGATGTAAACTCGACTAGGTAATTTATCAACAAAGTGCATAAATTCATGGCATCAGAGTTTAACGCTACTATCAGATTTTAACAAATACTGACACATAAGATAAATGTACCACACTCTAATTATCAACTATAGATCACAATTTTTCATCATAGTTTGAGAATTGTCCTGAGATAATTTCCAATTCATTGACCAATATGGTAAAGGTTGCTTCACATAGTGGTTTGGTGAAGACTTCTGCTAACTGCTGATCTGTAGGCACAAAGTGCAATTCCACTGTACCTTCCATTACATATTCCCTTATGAAATGAAATCTTATGCTAATATTTTTAGTCATTGAATGTTGTAATGGATTTCTTGTCATTACAATATCACTTTTATTATCACAATATATATATGAATTTTTGAATATTCTAACCCATAATCTAGTAACTGATTCTTCATCCAAAGAATTTGAGCACCATAGCTTCCTGCAGCAATGTACTCAGCTTCAACAGTTGATGTGGAAATTGACTTTTGTTTTTTTCTAAATCAAGAAACCAATCTGCCACCAAGAATTTGGTAGCATCTAGAAGTGCTTTTCCTGTCTATTTTGCATCCTGCAAAATCAGCATCTGAATATCCAATTAGCTTAAAGTCTGACTTTCTAGGATACTATAATCTAAGATTAATGGTGCCTTTGAGATATCTAAAAATTCTCTTTACAGCTAACAGATGTGGTTCCCTTGGATCATCTTAGAACCTTGCACACAGACAGGTAACATACATGATATCAGGTCTACTAGCAGTCAAATATAGGAGTGAGCCAATCATACCTATGTAGTTCGTTATATCCGCTGATGATTCAATATTTAAATCTGGTTGCAGTGGCCATGGGAGTTATTGCAACTGAACTGTCTTGCATTCCAAACCTTTTTGAGCAAATTCATGGTATATTTTGCTTGATTTATGAAGGTACCTTCATCTGTCTACTTTACTTGTAAACCCAGAAAGTAACTCAATTCTCCCATCATACTCATCTAATCTCTTGACTGCATTAGCTTAGCAAACCTCTCACAGAGTTGATCATAAGTAGAACCAAAAATGATCAACATATATCTGTACTAACAACAAGTCCTTACCATGGTTCTTATAAAATAGAGTTTTATCAATTGTAACTCTTGTGAAACCACTTTCCAACAAAAATTGAGCAAGTGTTTCATACCAGGTTCTTGGAGCTTGCTTTAGTCCACAGAGTGCTTTATCCAGTAAGTAGACATGATCTGGATATTTTGGATCAATAAACCCTGGAGGCTGTTCAACATAAACTTCTTCTTAAAGTTCACCATTTAGAACTGCACTCTTTATATCCATTTGTAACACTTTGAATTTCATGTGAGCAGCATAGGCTAGAAAAATTTTGATTGTCTCAAGTCTTGCAACTAGAGCAAAAGTTTCATCATAATCAATACCTTCTTTTTGTGAATACCCTTTTGCAACCAGCCTTGCTTTATTTCTTATAACAATGCCCTCACTATCAGTTTTGTTTCTGAAAACCCACTTTGTACCAACTATTGATCTATTCTTAGGTCTTAGTACAAGAGTCCATACTTTGTTCCTTTCAAATTCATTTAACTCCTCTTGCATTGCTGTGATCCAGTCAGCATCTTGCAGAGCTTCTTCAACTTTCTTGGGTTCTGTTTGAAATAGAAAAGAATTATAGAGACATTTATTCTCAGTGGCTCTTCTAGTCTTGACACCACTAACAGGGTTTCCAATGATCAAGTCATGTGTATGTGACTTAGTCCAGTTTTTTGTAGAAGGAAGTTGACTTCTTGAAGTAGAACCTCCCCTTGATCCATGAAGTGTCTTGTTCCAGTTTTCCTTGTACCACTATTATTTCCTGATGCTCCCCCTGAATCGGTTTTTCCAGTACTATCAGTATTTTCTTCATTAGTATTTGAGGAATTAGAGTCTGATGGAACATCTACTGAATTTTATTGATTTGAATCAGTTGATCCTTAATGTGGATCATGTTGCTCCCCCTCAATATATGCTACAGTTCTTGTGGAGTTATCACTGTAATGTGGCTCATCAGAGTTCATAGTGATGTCAGGATTTGCTGTATCAGGATTTGTCAGACTATCAGAATTTGATAGAATGTCTGGAATTAACTGTTCAGCATATGGTACTTCATTTTCAAATATCAATTCTTCATGGTCATCTGCATCCTCTAGACCTGTAATCTTCTTATCATCAAAAGACACATGAATTGATTTCGTGACCACCCTTGTTCTCAGATTATAAACTCTGAAGGATTTTGTTGATAATGGATATCCTACAAAAATGCCTTCATCAGCTTTTAGATCAAATTTAGTAAGTTGTTCTGGATGAGTTTTGAGAACAAGACATTTGCAGCCAAAAATGTGAAAGTACTTCAAATTTGGTTTCTTTACCTTTACCATCTCAAATGGTGTTTTACCATGCTTGTTGATCAATGTTGCATTTTGAGTGAAGCAAGCATTTTGCATAGCCTCAGCCCAGAAGTAGGTAGGCAATATTTCTTCCTCAAGCATGGTCCTTGCAGCTTCTATGAGAGTTCTATTCTTTCTTTCAATAACTCCATTTTCCTGTGGAGTTCCAGGGGCAGAAAATTCCTGTTTGATTCCCTTGTACTTGCAGAATTCTTCTATAATGTTATTCTCCAATTCAGTTCCATTATCACTTCTAAAGATCTTGACTTTGTGAGCTGTTCCTTTTTCCAGTTCCCTTATATGATCGATAAGAATGGATGGTGTTTCATCTTTTGTGTGCAGAAAATACACCCATGTGTATTTCATACTCATCAACAATAACAAGTGCATACCTCTTCTTTGCAGTAGACATTACATTTACTGGACCAAAAAGATCAATATGCCGCAGGTAATATGGTTCAAGAATTGAGGATTCAATTTTACTCTTGAAAGATGTTTTCCTTAGTTTGGCTTTTTGGCATGAATCACATAAGCCATCAGGAGTAAATACTGCATTGGGAGATCCTCTCACAATATCTTTCTTCACAATTTCATTGATGTTGTTGAAATTGAGATGAGAAAGTCTTTTATGTCAGTTCCATCTATCTTCAAAAAATGCTCTACTAAGTAGACATACTCTAGAATAATCAGTTTTGTGGACACCCTAGCTTCATATAAGTTACCATGTCTGACACCAGTCATTGCAATCTTGCCATCTGATTTACTGACAATTTCATAACATTCCTCATAAAAGTTCACATGATAACCTCTGTCACAGATTTGACTCACACTAATCAAATTATGCTTGAGTCCTGCAACCAGAGCTACATTTTCAATAGACATTTCCTAGCTTAATCTTGTCATATCCCAAAATCTTTCCTAAGTTGCCATCTCCATAAGAAATATTTGGGCCAGCCTCTTCCTTGAACTCTGATAGTAGGGATTCATTTCCAATCATATATCATGAGAATCCACTGTCCAAGACTATAGAGTTCTTCCTGTTACCCTGCAATCAGATTTAACAATTAATTAGTGTTTTTAAGGACCCAGACTTGCTTGGTTCCTTTGGCCTTTTTAAGTTTGTTAACAATTGCAGCATAAGACTTTGAATCAGAGTTTATGCTAACATTCTTAATATCAGAGTTTACACATGTATAATCTACTTTAGATTTATATAAAGAGGGTTTCAGTTCATAATAGTCATAATACAAACTGTGATACTCTTTACATGTGTAAATTGAATACCAAATACTACCACAATGAAAACATGGATTCTGTGGTTATAACTGTTAAACTCTGACTTAGGAGGAACTATATTTATCCCTTTATTCTTCCTGCAAGCAACAACAAGATGATCAGTACTACCATAGTTAAAACAGACCTTTCTAGGTGCACTGGAGATAGGTTTATCATTTTTCTCCTTATTCATACTTTCTTTTCCAGTCCTATTCTTTCTAGGCTGTTTTCCTTATTTTTTATTTAACATCCTTCAGCTTTTGCTTAAGCTACTTCTGAGTCATTAAACCAACATTTACTGATTTTGCATGAACAGGTTCACACTTATCAGTTCTTAAATTTAACTTATATGCTGATGTTGATCCTTTTTCATTTAATGACTTAACAGCATCAAAACTTAAATTAAATTAAATAGGTCTTAACTGAGACTGGTTCAGTTTTACCTTAACATCTTTATTTACTGATTTAACTTTCTCAGCTTCCTTTTTATTTTTCTTATCAAAATTAGTCTTAGCAGCATATCCTAATCCTAATCCCCAACATCCATTTTCTAGTATATCCCGAGTTATTTTCCTTGAATTAGTCCAAAGCTTAATCACTGCTCTTTCTTTAGATAATTCTTTTTCTAGATAAGCATGCTTTTCTTACAATATCTCTTTAACATACAAAGCTTCATCTCTCTCCTTTTGAATCTCTAGCATTAAAATCAACTCAGTTTCTAGGTAATCATTTATTTTCATAAGATAAAGGTTTTCACTCTTAATCCTAGTATTCTGAAGTGTTTGATCCTTATAAATAACATGCAGAGATTTAAGAAATAGTCTTAACTCACAGATATTATCAGTATCAGAAGCAAGTGTGGTTTGAGGTACCTTTAATTCAACAGTGTTATCCTCAATGTCAGCATTTATGATGAGAGCATGATTGACTTCATCATCTGATTCTAATGTATCATTCCAGTTCTTTTTCTTGGTGATCAAGGCTTGTATCTTCTCATCCCCAGGCTTTCTCCAGTCAGCTGCAAAGTGTCCTACTCTATCACAGTTATAGCACATTTCCTTTGACTTGTCAAGATTTCCAGATCTAGACTCCTTCACATCAGAATTTATTTTGTAATTCCTTTTATCAGAGTTTGAGGAACTAGAGACTTTCTTGGAGAATCACTTGTTCTTGTTCTTGAATTTCTTGTAGATCATCTTCTTGAAGCTTTTAACCATCAGAGCTACCATTTGCTCAATATCTTCATCATTATCATGATCACTTTCAGTATTTGATTCACTATCAGAGTTTGAGTCATCATCAGAGTTAGATGACACAGTATCAGACTTTACAACTATAGCCTTTCCTTTAGAGTGGCCTTTTCTCCTGGCTTTCTTCTTTGGCTTCTCTTAAACTTTGAGAGCAACATGTCTTGCTCTTAGTCCTTTCCTCTTGCTCCTTTGCTCCATCTCCAGTTCATGAGTCTTTAGAATGCCATAGATCTCATCTAGAGATACTTTATCAAATTCATAATTGTCCCTGATTGATGTGACTTTCAAGTCCCACTTTTCTGGGAGAGCAAGAAGGAACTTCAAGTTAGAGTCTTCCTGGTCATATTCTTTGTCAACCAGAGACAAGTCATTAATCATCTTTTGAAATCTGTCAGAGATTTCAGTTAAGGACTCGTCAAATTTTGAGTCAAAGTGCTCATACTCCCGTGTCTGTATAGTCCTCCTGTTCTTCTTAATATCAGTTGTTCCCTGACACTTGACTTCCAAAGTGTCCCAAATATTTTTTGCAGCTTTACATCCTATAACTCTATTTGACATAACACTGTCAAGACTGCTGTGAAGAATATGTCTCACTTTTGCATCTTTCATAATAGATAAAAGATCTTCAGGAGTATTGTCATTCTTATCCTTATCAACCATCTTTTCTTCTTCGCTAGCAACAACAACATCTACTTTCATTGGCCTATGTGGACCATCATATATCCTGCTCAGGTATTCAGGATTTGTTGCTTCCAGACACATGGCCATCTTCACCTTCCAGATTGGATATTCAGGAATCTTCAGGATTGGAACTTTGATAGGCTCATATCTGCTCAAATTGTTATTGATGGGTTGATTGGCTGGTGGAGGAGATGGGGGATTTGGTTGAGCTTCTTTATCTGCCATTACAAATTGATTTTAGATCTTAAATTGTTTGTATATCAATTGCAAGCTCTGATACCAATTGTTAGGTCCTTAATATAACTATAGAGGGAGGGTGAATACAGTTTATGCAGATAAATCGAATTAATCACTCAATAGTATGAACAGTTTTCTATTGATTGATAAAAACTGATTACAAACTAATCTCGCAAAGGATGAACAGATATCCTTGAGAGCTGCTAGGTTACACAAAAAATATATCAATACGTGACATATAAAGTGTTAACCTAATTTGTGCTTATAGACCGCACAACTACACAATCAAATAAGGAATCCTATTATATTATAATAAGGAATCATATAACATATCCTTAATTTGATTGCTACAAGAAGTAAAGTCCTTCACCGACTTGATTTCTGCAAACTCTTTCCATCTTCAATATCTCCCGATCTTTAGCTGTAGTGACCAAATACTGGTGTCAATCACTGATCAGCAAATGCTGATAACAAATGCTGATGATGACACCTTCTGCTAAAGTCTGATATCAAATGCTGATAATAATCTCTTACAGTTTATAACATGATATCATCAATTTCTTCTAACAGATAACCCTAGAGTAATGGTTCAAATTCCAGAAACATGAATTTGAATTTTGAAATCCTAAAATTATAGATCTAAACTGATATACACATGATATATATATACATATACATACAAGAACCATAAAAGAACACATAAGAAAAAAGAAATGAAGATGAACAATATAAATCATATTTTGAGTATATTACATAGTGAAATCTGAAATAAAGGAAAGGATCAGGTACCTTTTTAAGTTTTCTAAAAGATTACTCCCTCCGTCCCATTGATTTATATACAAATCATTTGGGCATGGAGGTTAAACAAATGTGTAATTTAGTGTGAAAATGTAAGAAAAGTGGGTTAAGTGGTGGGTCAAACCAATATTTAATGTATATAGTGGGTGTAGTGGAAGAAATGAGTGGATGTAAGTGAATGTGATTAATTTTTATATTTTAAAACTTTACTACTTTGGGTAAGATTTGGAATATATAGAATTGAATGAGACATCCATAAAAGGAAAGTGTATAGAAATGAATGGGACAAAGGGAGTTTAAGGAAACGATGAAGAATCAGTCAATTTTGAGCTAGTCTTCAGCTTTGATTAACTCTGGTGGCTTTCTAGAGAGAAAAAAAATAATGAAAAGAGTAAAGGTAAAAAAGTGAAATGAATTTTCACTTATATTTATAGGTAAAAGGGACGTGGGATAGCTGGCACACCACGTCAATCACGTCACCCAATACTCCCGATAAAGGTGGTTGTTTAACTTCAGAGGCCGCACCCTATAAAGAATGCGCGCCCTATGGTTTAATTCTTTCACCAATTATACAAATATTGAGACACTTAAAAATTCTAATATCATTTTCAATAACATATGGAATTTGGGGGTAGGTGTTATGCCTAAAATTTGGTACAAAGATTATTCGGGTCATATTCGGGTCAATTGAATGAAATTAGTTCAAAAGATACAGTATTTCAGACAATAATAAGGGCTTGCCTACATACCCTAAAAAAAAGGGTGCGCCTTCTCATGTATGAACAGCTGAGACCATATTGAGGCTTGCCCTAATAATCAGCAGGACAAGGAAGGTCCTAACTACACAAGAAGCTTTAGGCGCGCCCTCTATTGATAGACATGAGGATATGACCAACTCCTTATGGTGACACTAATACATGATAGTGTTAGGGCGCGCTCATATTGGAAAGATTAACTTTGAAGAAAACTTCAATATATTTGTTGGACGAGTTCTTTGGATGCTTCAAGAAGGAAGGAGATTTTTATTACTAACATATTTGTTGCAGGTACTCTAGGGAAGAACACATTTTTGTAATGCAAACACAGAAAGGCGGTATCCGTGGTCAGAGACCTCTAGGGGTATGCCTGGATGGAAGGCCTCCTTATGTAGTAAATGAGTGTCCTTACTGGGGATGTGAGGTGAATACTGGTGTGTGATTTGGGAGCTCTGTCTCTGTATTCAACGGGTGTCCTTGTTGGGAGACTTTGGAGTATCCTGCACTTTGCACCCGAAAGCTTAGGATCACTTGTCCTGCAATCTGGTAGGGGCTCCTTATCCAGGGGACAAGGATGCGTCCAAGATTTAGGGTGAACCACGGTTATACCTGCGTTACCGATTAAAGAAACAGCTGGTAGCGGAGGGCTATCCTCGGTCAAGGAGATGCCTTACCTGCGAAGTCTTGAAGCCGTGAACGAGCCTTGGGCCTTTGTGGTTGGGCCTCATCGGCAGACATTCCTAAAGCTAGTAGAAGACGGTTTCTAGTAGGTTTCCTAATGGGCCTCGGGATGAGAAATCTAAGCCCATTAGGTTTCTTGTTCCTCAAGAACTACGTTGGATTGATTCTCTATAAATAGGGATACATAGGCAAATTGTAAGGGGTGAGGAGTTGAGAGCACAAAGGAGCCCCCACTAACCCTAAGCAATCTCAGCCACCATTAATCATAACCATCAAACACTGTTCACGTTTTCCGACAAAAAACCACCATCAGAGAACTTACTTCCGGCTACAAACCTCAAATTCTATTACTACCAAATTCCTCCTTCAACAATATACATAAAGTCTCTATTTTTTTTGGAGTCCTAGAGTCCAAAATCCTAACTTTATATGACTATCTAATCTAATGGTTTTTGTTTTATATTTTGAATAATTTTTAAACTAAAATAATAAACTCCATAATATAAATGTGTGTTATTATATTGTATCATTAATATTAAACAAGTGGAACATACACGTGTTCTACAACATGAACATGTATGTTCTGCAAACTAATCATGTTCTATAGAATCGTATGTTCTGTATTGTTCTACTTGTCAAATGTATGAGATTTGCAAGATTTTGATTAAAATTGTGATGTTTGTAGAACATGATTCATATTATAAAACATTTTACAATATTTTATGTACTGTTTTACTTGCCAAATATATATGGACTCCCGTACTCAACAAAAAATAAGGACTCAATAGAACTTAACTCACACACATTTTAAAAACTTGAAAAAATTATAGAATTCAACCTTTAAAAAAACTATTTAAGAATATAATATTAAATGCTGGAAAATATCGTACAACTATTCTAATTTACTTTAATATTTTAAATTATTTGAAAAATGTTAAAACTCTAATATATTGTATCATTTGATTTAATCTATATTATGCTACCTAAAGAAAAAAATAATAATATTAGTTGATAATTTAAAATGATTAAAAAGTTCAACTAACATTTAAAAAAAAATCGAATTAAAAAATATATTTAATTAAAAAAAATTATATACAATGTTATCAAGTTATTAAAAAAAAGAAAGATTAGAACCATAAACGAAAGAAACTTGAAAACGATCGGAATGACGATATTAGTACAAATTTTTTTCGAATTCGTAAAAAAACTCTTGAATTTCATTATTTAGTCTTTACAATATATGAACTATTTTTCTATCGCAGCCATGATTGATACTAGGTTGAGTAAAATTAGATATGAATTGATTGTTAGTGCTACTACGATTACAATATATAAATAATTACAATTTACCTATTACATAATTATAATTTTTTAATATTTATAAATGCATGTTATTTGAGTAATTTATTGGCTAATGATTAGACATATACATAACTAAGATATTTAACATATAAATAAACTAGATCAACATAATTTACCTGAAAATATAAAACAAATAATAATTTACATAAATACACACGCATATTTAACCTTATCTTTACTAATTTTAAAAGATTCAATGCTAATATTGTATTCAGATTTATTAATATACTTGAAGGGAGTAACACAAGTTTTTTATGTTGTGAAAATTAGAATGCTCAATTAAATCTGAGTTTTTTTCAATGTGTTAAAAAATAGTTGAATTATGCCAATTTTAATTGATGAATCATGACGTTAACAATTATCTAACATCTTCTAAAATTAACTTTATAATATATATAAAGAACTATGGACACCAGGTAAACTTTAGTTAATGAATTAAGACATTATCAATGACATAACATCAACATAAATGTTGAATCTAAAAGAAATAACTTTTTCCATCAATAATCAACTTATATTAACGGTAGTATAAATTCTAATTTGTTGGATATTATGATTGCAGGTTTTGACGACTTTATGCATTATTAATGCTTTAAAATTAAACAAGGTAGTTGTAAATTATGGTGACTTAAGTACTAAAATAGCTCATTACTCGGGATTTATTTAACTAAAACTTAAAAAAATTTCACAGACTCTGCATTAAACATATTTGTTAATTTTTAGTTTACTTTTTATGAACAATACTGACAACATTCGATGAATTAACTTTAAATATTTTTCTTTTAAACATATAGTGACTATTCTGCTTGTATTCATTCAGTAAATACAAATTACACGACACAAATAAGAAATTATTTAATTTGATTAATGAGTTATATTATAAATATTGTGTACGTTGTTAATGTGTTACCTGAAAATCATATATATTGATAAACACTCAACTTGTATTTTATATATCTTAGACATTACATAATATTTATCAACAAAAAAACAATAAAAATGTTACTAATATAATAGTTTGTTGTACAAAAAAAATCTAGAAAATAACCTATGCCTCGCATGGGTTATTACGCTAGTTTTATTTAAAAAATGAAACAAAAGATAAAAGCAAAAGCATGTCAAACTGCATATTTTTGATGCAGTTATGGTAAAATATTTAGGGAGATTGAGAGATAGAGAGAGTGAGGGAAACTGTATCTACATTTTCTTAAAATGAGTTTATTACAGCTTGATTTTCATATAAAAAAGTGTAGCTACCCTTTCAAATAAAGATGTGTAATCAATTTATAACTAACTTCTCCAACTAATTCATACTATTATATAATACTAGTTGATAACCCGTGTGAAACACGGGTCCGAGATTAAAAATAATATCAATATATCGCAAATCACTACTATATAATATCATTATATTATACAATATAAGGATCCTACTAAAGGATTACCCCGCAAATCACTTACGAGAATTTATCGCAATTATAAAGAAATGACTAAGTAATTGCGTAGGTGGATAATTAAATGAAACAAACTCATGCAATTCCCATGCAAAAGCATGCAAACCAAACTAGTACCAAAGAAAATAAGATTGGTGATCAAATTCCGTTTGGTAGGGAAATAGTATAAGGTGATGAAGAAAATGGTACAAGAGATATCTTCTAGCCTTGGAAATTATTGCTTATTGATTTCTAAAAGTATTATACATACCTATATAGCAAATGAAGTGACCAAAGATAATAAAAAAAGCCAGTCAACTCCCTATTCTCTCTTATTACCTCCATTCGACCCTAAGGAAGAAGAAGGAAGAAGAAATTCAAGAACATCAAGTTTTGGTCATGGAACAATTCTCAAATTAATTCCTAAGATTCCATATTACTAAACTAAGGTAAACTAAAACTACCATCTCATTTTTTTTAGTTTATCATAGGTAAATAAACTGTTGAACGTGATAATGAATAGTGAATAAATAGTAACAAGTTCAGTTTGTTGCTTTCTTGATGATATCAGGGTCTTTAAGCAGCTAAGGTTACTACAAGGTCTCATCCTTCAACAAGAGTTTCTCAAGAACTCAATAAAGGTATAAACTTTCTCCTCCAACTTATTTAACTTTAAGCTTTTTAAGAGATTATGGATCTATGCTGTAGGTTGTGTTTTAGTGGTTAGTTGTTAGTTGTCAGTTTGAGAGTTTTTGGATGAGTAAATAATGATGAATAGATTTTATGAATCAAGTCAAGGGTTCTTGAGTTATTCAGGTTGATAAATTATTGATTGTTGGATGTTGGGTAGTTAATGATGGTTTAATGTAAATAAAACTATGTATCGTAACTACCATGCCGTTATAATATCCGATTTTAGAGA
Source organism: Apium graveolens (assembly GCF_009905375.1). Classification (NCBI taxonomy): domain Eukaryota; kingdom Viridiplantae; phylum Streptophyta; class Magnoliopsida; order Apiales; family Apiaceae; genus Apium; species Apium graveolens. The sequence goes on along the minus strand of NC_133657.1, from coordinate 16,814,017 downwards.
GCTTATTTATTGCAGTAGTTCTGAATCATTAATTTGTGATTTCTTGAATATAAAGACTTGAGTTTGTAGAGCTGGTCACGAGGATTGTTTAGGATCTTGATTCGTATGATTCCGACTTACGGTTTAAAACTTAGGTCCGTTTTAGTAAATGTAATTTATACGTAAAAAACTGATATGGATTGCGAAATTTGAGAGTGTAAATGACCAACTTTAAATAACTTAAAAATTATGAAAATTTAACAAAAGATGGCTTCTACAGCGATTAAGCTTCTGTAAAAATTTCAGGTCAAAATGTTAAATTTTCGATTTTATAAAAATGCTGGAGCGAAGATCACGCAAGTGACAAATTCCTAGTTTTCGCTCGAAGAGTCGATTTATGATGTGGTTAAAACAAGCATTAAGGACTAATGAGAAATCAAAAATGGATAAAGTCGGTTAATAATATTTAAGGAGTGTCAAGGTAAAATGAGAGTTATTAGGCATTTGTTAAATTAAGTAGTTAACAAAGAAACACTGAGTCGAGATTATAGACTAAAAGAACGTTTATATTCTTGATTATAGATTTCCGGACGAACTCTCGTGCACCCTCCACCTCGAGACTATCAGGAAAGTTTCCAAACCCTAACTTTGTATACTGTTATAGTGTGTCACGCCCCCAACTTAAGCAGCAAATTAAATATAACTATTACAATATTTTAAAAAGAAGTATACACAACCAACTCCAAGATCTTACAGTTTAGGGTTTGGAACAGCCCAACACTACCAACTATTACAACTGATTTTAAATACCGAGTCCTCACACAAACTACTATCACTTATTCTACCTGAGCTCGAACAAACGCATCAGCGTCACAAGTCTTACGGGCGGTCTGCTTGAATCTAACCATAGCTGCTAGCTGTAGTATCAGGGTAAAGCAAGAAGTGAGCCAAATGCTCAACAAGTGCTAACAGTACGATACAAAATATAAATCGAGATATAAATTAAAGAATGTCAATGGGAAGACATAATCTGAGATAATGAGAGATAAAACATTGGGTAATGGCATCATTTTTGCTTGTATCAAAACAAATTTCAAAAAATCATGTCTTAATCAAAATCATTTTAGGACGCTACGGATTACAGCCGGTGATCACCCGCGAAGTAATCCCGAACCTCGCTGGGTTCTAAAACATTAATGGGAATCCCTAGGCAACTTTTAAGCCTAATATAAGTATGGAAAGGACTCGCGTCTCAGTCTAGATCCACCATTCAAAGAAAACATTTATCCCCCTTTGGGACTGAAAACCCACATTTTTTTCATTTCAAAAAAAAAACTGATGCCGAATTAAGACAAAATCTCTTTTTACAGTAAACATCTTTATCAAGGGATTATATATCAACTCGAAATACGGGAAATATGGTATTAAATCTCAGGGCCACGATTCACAAAATTATACTCTATTAAAGTAACTGAATGGTTTTCATATATCAAAGTTTGGACAAGGGAATTTAGTGAGGCTATTGGATATCATGAAGGGAAATGCCAAATTGGGCTTAAAGCAATGGTTTCTCATCAAGGTTCAAGTGCTGGATCTTCAAGGATGTAAGCTTCATGAATACTGAGGGTGTTAAGGTATGAAGATATGATTTTTAGCTCAGGATATATCAGAATTGTCAAGATTTAGGATAGGAAAGAGGGGTATCAATCAATGAGGGATCACTTTGATAAGTATCTGACTTTCAGGGTTCAAGGTAAGGTTTTATACGGGTTCAAGTATCAGGATGAGATATCAATACTTAGAAATCATCAGCATGTTAATCAAGAGAATCAACTAAGAGTGGTAACTACCCTTTCCTTTATCATGGCATTCAAATTAGTTTAGCATACTATCATGAATAAGACTTTTGAACTACTTGCAATACGTACTCGAGGGTTCGTGGCATTTCTATATGATTCAAAGATAAATGTAAGATACGCTTGATTTAATATATCAAATGACAGGGATAGTTGTAGTAATGAATGAATTATTAGCAGTAAATACGAAGGTCAAGTTGAATCACTTGCCTTGAGAAAGGCTGGTCTGGTCTCAATGGTAGGAGCAACTGGAGCTTCACTCGACCTTTATGGCAAGTTTTCCCTCGTCTCGAGATCCTACATAAATAATAATCCTCATTATAATATATTCTCACTAACTTAACCTATTTACAACCCGAAATTAAACACGGATGGCACTTAGGCCTATATGCACCAAATTTTATATTCACTTTTAAATTACGAAAGTACACACACAGCCACATAATCACATATCATATATTAATACCAATAACACCATATATACCATAAAGCAACACTAGACTTGGATGATCTCGACTCACAACTTAAGTCACTTGGTCGCTAAACTAGACAAGGTCTTCTAATTTTGGCTTCCTAACTCGATGTTCCTTTCCTAAACTATCCAAAACCTATTGACCCTCACTTGTGCCTTTTGCTCTACTGACCTTATACTATCTTAAAACTATGGTGGTCGACCTAATACTCACTTCTAAGTATTCCAAAACTATGTGATAAGTGAAAGTGCTCACTGGTGCAAATTTCAGAATGACAACTATGGTTTCTTGAGTGCATTAGACACTCTTAAACTACAAGTTTTCCTTCAAAACTTTTACACAAGACTCTCCTGACCTAAGGGCATCTCACAAACTTGATGTGGCTCAAGGGCCTGGCTTGGGCCTTCTTGGGCCTAAGCTAAAAGTCCAAGGCTCCCCTGTTTTTCTGGGCAGAAAATTCCCTGACTTGAATTAACTTGTGACATATTATTCTAACTCATATCCTATGAACTATGGTTGGAAAAACTTCTCTGATACTCCCTCTAACTAAGGCCCAACAGGGCCTAATGAGGGTCTACCCATGACATGATCAAATCTCCCTATTTCTAAGTTGCAACAAAACTGTCCCCTACTGGACATATTTTGTTATTCTACTTGTGCACCTAACCAAATGACATGCAAACCTCCAAACAACACCTAAAACCTTTTATATACTCCCAATACTAACTTCTGGTGGCTTGGGCCTCAAAGTGCACATCAATGACATGATGAAAACTCACTCTAAACCTCAGGGTTCTAAACTGATTTTCTGCAGAAACTATAACTCTCCTTTCTCCAAGGTTTTGACTTGACAAACTCAACTACCAACATCCCAATACTCAAACCAAGACTTAAACATGGTAATCTACTGAACTAACTCCCTTATTCTCAAAATAACCTTGGGTGAGATCATCCTTACCTAAGGTACAATTATGGCAAAACAAAAGAAACTACACTTCACAAATCACAAATCTTCATGCTTTTAAAACAACAAGATATGTATTTTTATAAAAGATAACCATGAATTATTACCATGCAACAAGAAGCATAAATCAATATTAACACATTATTCCCACTGAAATTAAGGCTCACTAACAAAATCTTTCCAAATGATCAAAATCTCACAACATTCTAAGAGAAATCCACATGCATGCATGCCTTCGGGTTTTGCAAACCAAAACAACACATTTTCTACATATATTCTATCATAAAATTGACATGCAAGCCTAGCATAAGCTATACCTAGATGATCACTTAGCATGAAAAGAGTTTTATCAAATTTTCACCACAAAATTCAAGTCATTATCACATAAACATGCAAAAATTGATTTAAGCAACAAGAATAGTCTTAAGGACCATTCATTCGGCTCCCATATGGTCATGGCCAAATGAAATGGATGGGAATGGTCATTTAATCATCAAGAGTTTCCCTCTCAAGACTTGACACTTCTCCATTCCTTGTAGTCCTCTCAAAAATAACCCTAAACTCACAAGAATCAAGGTTGTACTTTGAGTTTCAACTAGAACCTTAACATGCAACTTCAAAACTTAAACTTTCTATTCAAAACTCTTTGAAATATGAATGATCATGGTATGTGAAATAACATTTACTTGTATAAAGATTAGAAGCTTGGTTGAGGAATGAAGAAAAATGGGGAGGGGTGGTTCTCGGCTAAAAGCCGAGAGTGAGGGGGGAAGGAGGGCCGAGAGGAGGGAGAAGGGAGGGAGGAGAGAGTGAGGTGTGGGTGGAGTATGAAAATGATTATGACACTTTGCTTGTTTTATGGTATTTGATTTGACAAAATTTGAGTGGAAAGGAGAATTGACAAGACTATCCCTCCACTTATACTTGGTTCATTTTGCATGCAAGGGTAAAGAAGGAAATTGGCTAGAAAAATAAGAGTTAGTGGGGTTGGAATTGTCCTCTTTGTCCTTGAAAAGAATGAGAGGGTGGTTTGTATGCAAGGGCTTTCTTGTAATTTGCTAAATATGACAACTAAAATTTATAATGATTTATTTTTATAAAATAAAATACAAGTTCAAAAATTATAAAATTTATACCATGAAATAACTTGGATTTTTAGAGACTATATAAAATCATTTTCAAAATTTGTGAACAAAATACCTTTTAAAAGAAAATTTTTCCAAGGCTTAGAATATTCCTTATAAATCAAAAATAAAGAAATTAAATAAACTCTTGCTTTGAAAAATCATATACGACATAAAGCAAATTTATAATGCAGAAATTTTCACTCACACAAACGTACAATCATTGAATATATTTCATTCGGCTTTAATATTATACCAAATCCGCAAATAATATTACACGAAAATACCGGTTGTAACATGTTGTGGAAAATATAACTGCTTTATATATGTATGATGATATATTATGATAGTTTACATGTTGCGAAATATTATGATTTGAGATTGATGATTGATTGCGATATAGTAAAGTAATGAATATATAATTGTTAATGCTAGTGAGTAGCGTGGTATATGCTTAGTGGCATTTATGTCCACTTAGAATGCTCTATAAAGGCTTGGATTGATGTGTTGTACTCAAGTTATTTGTGTTTTTGATGTGTTTTGTAGTATTTTTGAATTTTAGGCATAGTTGGAGGAATCAGGAGGTTTAGCATTGCAATGATGCTAAAATGGTGTTAGGAAGGTGTCTTGAATAAAAGCTAGTGGATCTCCATCTCAAACCATCTAGAAAATTAAGCAGAAGAAGTTTTTCCAAAAGGTCAGCACGCCCGCGCTTGCTAGCGCGCGGCCGCGCCAGAAAAGCAGAATGTCAACGCGCCCGCGCTGGTGAAGCGCGCGGCTGTGCCAGGTCGAGAATTTAGAATCGTGTTTCAAGTACAAGAGTGATTTTTTGGAATCTAATTTATTCAATGAAGGCGAGAAGATCTAATTTATTCTTGTGATTCTTTGTTCTAAGTTGTAATCTTGGATGCTCGTTTCTTGTTTTGTTGAACCTATACTCTGGATTACGTACTTTGTTTATTATTCATTTTATAAAGACCTAGTTTATTATACCATGCTTTCATCGGAACCCACGGCGATGATGAGTTCGGTTATGGGCTAATCGTTATCGTGGGGTTCTAGCGGATTTACTTATGGATTTCAATAGTTAATATGTTTTGATACCTTAGTGTGTGGTGATTGTATGATATCATATTATTGGTTGTGCTTATTCGTCTTATGAGCATCGTGAACTTATAAGTTAGCGTGTTAATCTTTAATGAAGTAACAGTGAATTTAGAGCTTCAGAACTTGCCATGCTAGCATATGTTCATGTATTGTTATGCATGATTCATAGGTAATTTTAACCATCTTACTTTCCCTATGTAATCACGATAGGTGACTTGTTTATTAAACCGTTATGTTGTCAAATACTATAGATATAGGGTCTCAATATAATTGGTGTCTATTCAACTTCTATCTCTTTTGTGGATGTCTGGTTGTAGGTTATTCGTACAACGAAAGTTGGCGTTTACTAGTTTCGTGTTATCTGATTAGTGTCATCACCATTGCATGCTAAGGTTAAGAACAAAAAGGTTATTGAATGAAGTAGTAATGAAGTTAGAATTTCGTGTTTGTGTTATATAAGTAATTCAACTTTTTAATCTCTTAGTTAATTGTATGTTAGTTAATAATCTTAGTTTTAAAAAAACCTATTTGTTATTTGTCTTAGTATTGAATAATAACCATACCATTATTGCATAAGTACATTGATTGAAATTAACCCAAACCAGTCTCAGTGGGAACGAACTAGAAATAATTCTATATTACTTGCGATCGCGTATACTTGCGTGAATATTAGCGCGTGTTTTCGTCCTAACAGTAAAATATATTTTAAACTGAGAGTTGGTCTATATAGTTATTTTTAAACCTGGAAGTATTCCAGAGTCGTTTGTAAATATCATTTATTTATTTTATGATTAAAGAACAAATTTCAACCGACTCGATGTTCCTTGCGATTTATTAAATGCCTCAAAACTTTTATCAAACGATTTCCAAACATATTATTTATTTAACTTAAATATTTTTTGTCGATGTATACTCTTTCAAATATTTATTTAAAAAGAGAAATTATTCGAAGATTGTTACTTGATAATTATTAGTAATTATTAAATATTTACTAAAGATTTAACCAATTTTATTCAATTATAAATTAGTTAATGGAAATTATTTCGATATTCATTTAGGAGAGAATTATTCAAGGTATAATTATTTAATAATTATCATCTAATTATTAAATATTCAAGGTTTTATATGATTTAAAAATCAGAAATCTATTCTAAAAGTATTCCTCACTTTCAGAAAATTATCCTAAAACTTTCAACTATTCAGAAAGTATGTTTTCAACTTATTCTGATTAATTCGACGATATGGTCAAATGAAGCTCCCCCATAAATATCTATTTATTGACAACAGTCAACCCACACTATGATAATACTTCCTCCAAACATTTCTTGGATGTATGTACACACAGACAGTGTTATCAACAAGCACTCGCTTAAAGAAATTTAATATAAGTTCCAAAGATATGATAGGATTTTTAAAAGGAGTGGAAGGGGTACACTCTAGTATTACGATACTAGGGAGACTACCAGTGTCATAGAATAAGATACCATTTATACTCAAGGACATGCAAAGTGTGTATACCCAGAACGGGACATACAGCCCGTATGTAGGAAGGGTGATAACCGGGATAGAAAGGTGTAATCTTTCTACTAGTAGAAAAGATTACAGATTTCTGATATACGACTAATTCTCATATACGATGGCTCCAACAAATGTCCTATTCTTCCAATTAGAATTGCTATATAATGCTATAACTCAAGTCTAGGTATTGGGTTCACTACAAGTATTCATCAGATAATTGACAAAATAAAAAATGTTTTGAAAGATGTGTGTATCACCAAGAAAACTATTTCTAAAAGTATAATATTATACAAGATAATACAATTTCTTTAAAGTCATTTTTTACTGTTGATTATTCTGGATGGGCAATATAGCCCACACTTGTTTTCTTTAAAAATGTCACAACACGATAGTTAACCAAGATGTTGATCTTCAAGCTGATATCCAGGAAGCGCGTCGGAAATACGCATCTTTTCCGTAGATTGTTTAGGGCTATGCCACAGATAGAATGTATAAGTTGGTTCAGTTTTCAGTTGTTTATGGTTCGGCTCATATATAAGTATGACTTATATAAGGTACGTAAGAACAAACGTTTATTTGGTCGCCAGTCTAATCTTAAATAGAGGTTACACCCACGGCATAACTTAGATATTTTTTAGATTGTAATAACTATCACTTTGTGGATTTATAACTCTACTGATGTATTAGTTTCATTTCCAAGATAATAACATGTGATTGTCTATGATAGTAAGTGTGGGGTCGTAGATGTGAGAGTTAAATATTTTATTGTGCAAATATAAGTGTTGAAACAGAATTCAAGACAGCGTGATTATCTAAATTCCCAACCCAAGATTTGGGGCTGTCATCATCCACTATCTAACATAACCATTTCATTTCATGCATAACCAATTTTATTGTGTGACACAAATATTTCAAGAATTTTGGTTATTAATAAAACGTTGTATTAATAGTTATATTAAAGTTTAAACATTTATATATGTTCTCTAGTACTTTAAGAATAAATCGATAATGTGGCACAATCGGCCAAGACAACACGAAATTTTGACTGAGTTGGACGATTCATTTCTGTTGAGTGCCATTTATAACATTTTATTACGCTCTGTAAAGCTTTGAATTGGTGTAAATGTACTCAAGTTGTTGGTGTTTTAATGTGTTTTCTAGTGTTTTTGCATTTCAGGCATTATTCTAAGAATCAGGTGAATTAGCATTATTTTGGTGCTAATATGGTGTTAGGATGATGTCCATAGAATAAATCTCCGAAAGCCAACTCAATTTTAGCAGGAATTAAAGAAATTTAGAAGTTTTTTCAGAAGCACGGCGCGCCCGCGCTGGTCTAGCGCGCGGCTGCGCCCATTTTTCAGAAAGCCAGCGCGCCCGCGCTTATGAAGCGCGCGCCCGCGCCGGGTCGGGACTTCTATCTTGCATGGACTGCTATATATACTTAAATAAAGGACGGTTTCTAGAGAGACGAATATACTAGAGCACAAGGAGAGCCGTAAGAAGACCGTGTTAGCATGATTCAACAAAGACGAAAAAGAACTTCTTTTTACTTGTGAATCTTTGTTCTAAGTTATAACTTGGATGCTAGTTTTCTTATTCATGACCCTTACTCTTGTTTCATACTTGGTTTTATTATATATTCAGTATAAAGACTACATTTATTATACCATGCTTTCATCGGAACCCACATTGATGATGAGTCTGATTATGGGCTAATCGTTATCGTGGGGTTGTAGGAGATTTATTTATGGATTTCTTTAGTTAATTTGTTTCGATACCTTAGTGTGTGGTGATTGTATGATAACCTAGTATTAGTTGTGCTTATTCGTCTTATGAGCGTTGTGAACTTATAAGATAGCATGTTAATCTTTAATGAAGCAAAAGTGAATTTAAGGATTTAGAACTTGCCATGCTAGCATAGGTTCATGTGTTATTGTTATGCATGATTCGTAGGTAATTTTAACCATCTTACTTGCCCTATGTAATCACGATAGATAACTTGTGCTTTAAACCTTTTTGTTGTCAAATTCTATAGACATATAGGGTCTCAATATAATTGGTGTTTATTCAGCTTCTATCTATTTTCTCGATGTCTGGTAGTATGGTATTCGTACAACGAAAGTTGGCGTTTATCAGTTTCGTGTTATCTGATTACTGTCATCAGCATTACATGCTAAGGTTAAGAACAATAAAGATATTGAATGAAGTATTTAATGAAGTTAGAATCCCATGTTTGTCATATATATTAATTCATCCATTCTTATTCTCTTAATTATAATTGTTAGTTTATTTTTTAGTTATAATTAAAACCCCAATTTGTTATCGTCTTAGCATATAAATAATAACCATATTATCGGTGCATAAGTGCATAAATAAATTAGTTAACCAAAGTTAGTCTCTTTGGGAACGGACTAGAAATAATTCTATATTACTTGCATACGCGTATATTTGCGTATATTATTAGCGCGTGTCTGGCGACTAACAAGTTTTTGGCGCCGCTGCCGGGGACTGCAGTGTTAATTTTTTGATTTTGTGTTTGTCATCAGTGATCGTTAATGTTCATTGACTCGGACATTGTTACTTATCTGTTTTCTTGTCTTATTTCATGTACTCTAGCGAGCGTGTATGCATAAGTGTTCGCGGTCTCGTAAGAGAACTTTGGATAAAGCCGAGGAAGAAGTTGTAGGGGTTCGAAAGGAAGTTTTTGAGGACGAAGAGAAGGTAGAAGAAGAAGAGAAAATCGAGGAACCAGCTTTAGTAGTGATGGGAGATCAAGCAGAAATTCATAAGGCTTTCATGGACTATTCTCAGCCTAAGATCAATGATATTCAGTCAAGCATCATCAGGACATCCATCTCGGCTAACGTTTTTGAGATCTAGTCAAGCACGATTCAGATGATACAGAACTCAGTTCATTTTTGGGGTTCTCCTACTGAAGACCCCAACATGGATATCAGGGATTTCATTGAGATCTGTGACACTTTCAAGTTCAATTGTGTGACTGAAGATGCTATCAAGCTGCGACTATTCCCATTTTCTCTAAGGGATAAAGCGAAGTGCTGGTTACATTCTCTACCACTAGGGTCTATCACCACATGGGAGGATCTTGCTCAAAAGTTTCTCACTAAATTCTTCCCTATGGCGAAGACTGCTGCAATCAGGAATGCTCTTACTCAGTTTGCTCAGCAAACTGGAGAATCTCTGTGTAAGGTTTGTGATCGATATAAGGAGATGCTAAGGAAGTGCCCACACCACGATATGCCTGATTGGATGATTATAAACTGTTTTTACAATAGATTGGGTGTAACTTCTAGACCCATGATCGATGCAGCATCAGGAGGAGCCTTGTGGGCTAAAAACTATAACAAACCTTATGAATTGATTGAACTGATGGCTGCTAATGAATACCAGAATCCTTCTCAGAGACTGACTCAGGGAAAAGTAGCAGGAATTCTGGAGTTGGATGCAACAACTGTTATAGCTGCCCAACTTAAGGCTTTGACGATGAAGGTGGACACCTTGACTAATTATGGAGTTAATCAAATCACTAGTGTCTGTGAGCTTTGTGCTGGTGCCCATGAGACTGATCAGTGTGCTATATCTAGTGAATCAGCTCAGTTTGTGAGCAACTTTCAGTGATCATAAAAACCTGTTCCAGTCACTTATCATCCCAACAACCGCAATCATCCTAATTTCAGATAGAGCAATGCTCAGAATGCGGTTCAACAGCCTTATCAGCAGTACCTAGCTAAGGAGTACAACCCCCTGATTTTCAGCAACTGCAATATGCACCAAGGCGGCAACTTCAGCTGCAACAAGCTAATGAAAAATCTGAATTAGAGGAGTTGAAGCTTATGTGCAAGAGTCAAGCTGTTTCTATCAAGATCTTGGAAAATTAAATTGGACAAATTGCCAATGCCTTGCTAAATTATCAACCTGGTATCCCTAGTGATACTGAAGTTCCAGGGAAGAGGGAAGCTAAGGAGCAGGTAAAGGCAATCACTTTGAGGTCTGGAAAGGTTGCGAATCCCGAACAAACTCAAGTTTCAAATGAAGAAGCCGGGGTTGAAGAAGAAGTAGAGCAGCAGGAAGCGGAAGTGGGACCAAGGAAGACTACTGTTGAGCACACTCCTCTAGAGAGTAATACAAGAGAGAAACAGATCTATCATCCACCTCCTTTTCCTAAGAGGATGCGAAGAAGAAACTGGATAAGCAGTTTGTGAAGTATCTGGAGGTGTTCAAGAAAATTCACATCAACATACCTTTCACTGAAGCTCTTGAACAAATTCCTAGTTATGCAAAGTTTATGAAAGGTATTCTCTCTAGGAAGGTGAAGCTTGATGACTTAGAGACCGTTGCTTTTACGAAGGAATGCAGTGCGGTGCTGCAGCAGAAATTACTTCTGAAGCTTAAAGATCCTGGAAGCTTCACTATTCCTTGCACCATTGGGAAGGTGTCATTTGATAAGTGTCTATGTGACTTGGGAGCTAGCATCAATCTAATGCCATTGTTAACCTTCAAAAAGTTGGACTTGCCTGATCCAAAGCCTACATACATGACTTTGCAGTTGGTCGACCATTCTATTACATATCCGCGAGGTATTGTGGAGGATGTCTTGGTCAAGATGGATAAACTCATTTGCTCTGCTGATTTAGTAATTCTTGATTTCGAGGAGGATAAGAAAATCCCCATTATCTTGTGAAGACCTTTCTTGGCTACTAGCCGAACCTTGATAGATGTGCAGAAGGGTGAGCTTACCATGCGAATGATGGATCATGATATAACTTTTAATGTGTTCAATTCTATGAAATTCCCTATAGAAAATGAGGAGTGTTTTAAGGTGGAAATGGTCGATACTGTGGTTAATTCTGAACTCGATCGATTGCTAAGGTCCGATGCTTTAGAGAAAGCCTTATTGGGGAATTCTGAAAGTGAAGATGACGAAGGTGATTAGCACTTGCAATATTTGAATGCTTCTCCCTGGAAGTGAAAGATGGATATGCCTTTTGAATTTCTTGGATTGGAGGAGTTGAAAAGTTCTCCGAAGCGCCTCAAGCCATCTTTTGAGTAAGCTCCTACTCTTGAGCTTAAACCTTTACCTGAACATTTGAGGTATGCATTTTTAGGTGATGCATCTACTTTTCCTGTTATTATTGCATTTGATCTTTCAGGTACCGATGAGGAGAAGCTTTTGAGAATTCTTAGAGAGTTCAAATCAGAAATCGGTTGGACTAAAGCAGATATAAAGGGAATTAGCCCTTCTTATTGTATGCACAAAATTATGCTAGAGGAAGGAAGCAAGCCTACTGTTGAGCAACAGAAAAGGCTAAATCCGATAATGAAAGAGGTTATGAAGAAGAAAATCCTTAAGTGGCTAGATGTAGGGATCATCTATCCTATTTCAGACAGTTCATGGGTGAGTCCAGTTCAATGTGTGCCAAAGAAAGGTGGTATCACTGTGGTAGTAAAAGAGAAGAATGAGCTTATTCTTACAGGAACAGTCATGGGGTGGAGAGTTTGCATGGATTATAGGAAGCTGAACAAAGCTACAAGGAAGGATCACTTCCCTCTTCCTTTAATTGAACAGATGCTTGAACGGTTGGCTGGTAACGAGTCTAACTGTCTTCTGGATGGTTATTCAGGTTATAATAAGATTTGTATCGCTCCAAAAGATCAGGAGAAGACTACCTTCACTTATCCATTTGATACTTTCTCCTTCAGACGAGTTTCTTTTGGTCTGTGTGGTGCGCCAGCCACATTTCAGAGATGTATGATGGCCATCTTATTTGATATGATTGGCCATAATGTGGAGGTGTTCATGGATGACTTCTCTGTATTTGGCGATTCTTTTGACGAATGCTTGCAGAATCTTGGACATGTTCTCAAGAGGTGTGTTGAGACCAACTTGGGTCTCAATTGGGATAAATTCACTTTATGGTGCGACATGGCATTATTCTTGGGCATAAGGTTTCTAGTAAGGGTCTTGAGGTGGACAAAGCTAAGGTGGGGGTCATTGAAAATCTTCCTCCACCAATTTCTGCTAAGGGAATTCGTAGTTTTCTTGGTCATGCGGGTTTCTATAAGCGTTTCATCAAGGAATTCTCTAAGATTTCAAAGCCATTGTGCAGTTTGCTAGAGAAAGATGTCCCTTTCAAGTTTGATGATGAGTGCCTTACCGCTTTAGAGATATTGAAGAAGAGTTAAATCTCGGCACTTGTCATAACTGCACCTGAATATAATGAACCTTTTGAGATGATAGCGATGCAACTGACTATGCAGTTGGAGCAGTTCTTGGGCAGAGAAAGAACAACAAATTTCATGGGGTCTACTACGCTAGTAAGACCTTGAATGGTGCTAAACTGAATTATACTACTGCGGAGAAAGAACTCTTGGCTATTGTCTATGGTTTTGAGAAATTTTGATCTTATCTGCTTGGGACAAAGCCGACAGTTTTCACTGATCATGCTGCAATTCGTTATCTCGTCTTAAAGAAGGACTCGAATCCAAGGTTGATTCGATGGATTCTTTTACTTCAGGAGTTTGAGTTAGAGATCAAGGACATAAAAGGGACTAAAAATCAAGTCGTTGATCATCTTTCGTGTTTAGAGAACCCTAATGCTGCTTTACTGGACAAGATATTGATAAATGAGTTTTTTCCCGATGAGCAGTTGTTTGGAGTGCAAGAGGAAGAACCATAGTTTGTAGACATTGTGAACTACCTTGTGAGCAATGGCATGCCTCCCGACTTATCGTATGCTCAAAAGAAGAAGTTTCTGCATGAAGTGAAGTGGTATATGTGGGATGTGCCGTTTCTTTTTTGACACGAAGCTGACCAAATCATCAGGAGATGTATTCCGTACAACGAAACGGGGAGGGGGGATCTTACGAGATTGCCACTCAACAGCTTATGGAGGACACTATGGTGGAGAAAATATAGCATCTCATATTCTTCAAGCAGGTTTCTTTTGGCCAACCTTTTTTAAAGATACTCATCAGTTCGTTTTGAAATATGATCAATGTCAACGTGTGGGTAATATGTCTAAGAGGGATGAGATGCCTCGTAATGTGCTTCTCGAGGTTGAAGTCTTCGATGTTTGGGGAATTAATTTCATGGGGCTATTTGTCTCATCTTGTAACAATAAGTATATCTTATTGCCAGTTGATTATGTGTCAAAATGGGTTGAAGTTAAGGCGTTGCCAACGAATGATGCAAAAGTGGTGCTTAATTTTCTTCACAAGCAGATATTCACAAGGTTTGGAACTCCAAGAGCCATAATTAGTGATGAGGGGTCGCATTTTTACAACCGCAAGTTCACCACTATGATACAAAGGTATAATGTGAATCATCACATTGCTACGGCTAATCATCCTCAGATAAATGGGCAAGCTGAGGTGTCTAACAGAGAGATCATGCGCATCTTAAAGAAAGTTGTATGTCCATCGAGGAAAGACTGGTCTTTGAAGCTTGATGAAGCTGTTTGGGCGTATCAAACAACGTACAAGACTCCGTTACGAATGTCACCGTATCAGTTGGTTTATGGTAAGGGGTGTCATTTGCCGGTGGAGCTAGAGCATAAAACGTATTGGGCTTTGAAGAAATTGAATCTGGATTTGGATGCAGCTGGTAAGAAGATGATGCTTCAATTAAATGAGCTCAACGAGTTTCGACTTCAAGCTTATGAGAACAACAAAATGTATAAGGAGAAAGTCAAGAGGTGTGAAGATCGGGGTCTAGTTCTCAAATCATTTATGCCGGGGCAACAAGTTATTTTATTCAACTCTCGTCTCTGTCTTTTTCCTGGAAAGTTGAAGTCAAGATGGTCAGGGCCGTTCGTTGTCAACACTATGTTTCTACATGGAGCGGTGGAGATTTTTGAGAATGATTCGGGCCAAGCATTCAAGGTAAATGGTCATAGGTTGAAGCATTACTATGGTGACATGACAAACGGTGAGGTGGTTAGTGCCGTTTTATTTTCAGTTTGATCTCGAGTTTCTACGTCAAGCTAACGACATAAAGCAAGCGCTTCTTTGGAGGCAACCCAAGTTCGTTATACATTAGTTAGTAGAGGAAGCAAGAAGAAAAGAGAAAATCACAAAAAATCAGAAAAACAGAAAAATTCAGGGCCAACTTCAGAAGCTAGGAACGCCCGCGCTAAAATTACAGAGACACGGCGCGCCCATGCTGATTTAGCGCGCGGTCGCGCCGATTTGGCAGAAGTAGAGCGCGGTCGCGCTGTCTTAGCGCGCGGCCGCGCTGTCTTAGCGCGCGGCCACGCTGTCTTAGCGCGCGGCCGCGCCGAGGTCCCGACTCAAAAAAATAAAAATAACAGTTTTGAAGAGGAAAAGTGGGATTTTTGTTACAAAATCAATTCCTACAAGAATTTTACTCTCCCACATCCCAAATTTCCCTCTCCAAATCAAACCCATTATTCCCATTATTCCCATAATCAAATCCCACTACTATTCCATATATACTTTCTCTTTTAACCTCATATAAATACATATACTTATACACAAACTTTTTCACCACTTCACAAATTTCTAAAACATAAATTATCTCTCAAACACAAACTCTTATTCTCTCTACTCAATTCCAATGGCACCCAATAGATAAAAAACACAAGTAAGCAGCAGCACCACCGATTCTTCGAGTGTGGGTGGTGTGAGACCGAGGTTTTCTACTCCCGAGGCTGAAGCGGAGTATACGAGGCTTTTCTCGAAGCCTATCATCAAGGAGAGAGGTTTTCTGTCATTGGGGAAGAATGGTAAGCTGTTGGAGATGATTCTAGAGATGGGTCGGGTTTCTTTTTGTGAGGCATCCACTGTTGTGCCCATGAGTATTGTTCGTGAGTCCTATGTGAATGCGAAGGCTGAGAAGAATGGCTTCACGGTGGTGCGAGGGATGACTGTGGAGTATAGTGCTGATGCTATTAGGAGAGTGATTGAGCAGCCCGCAAGGAAGCCTGGGCACGACAGTTGGAATGATAAGACTCCAGAGGAATTTAATCTGGATCTTATTATGGCTACACTATGCTTGCCTGATACATATCGAAAGATCAAGAGGGGCACCACTGAGTGCTCTACATTCCCGGATTCCAGCATGAACAGATTTGCCCGTTCTTGGAATGCGTTTATCTGTGCTAACATCATGCCATCTTCGCATGTGCATGAGATTAATGTGGAGCGTGCACAGCTATTGTGGGGAATTCTTCAGGGTGATTATGTGGATCTTGGGATGGTGATTTATCAGGGTATTCTGAAGGTCTTGAGGGGTAGTACCACGGGGTCTATACCATATGCGTCCGTTGTGAAGAAATTGTGTGCGGAAGTTGGTGTTCATTGGCCAACACATGAGCAGTTGCAGATCCCGAGTGCTCCTATTGACATCACTACTTTGGCTATGATGTAAGAGTGGGATGGAGGCAAGCCCGATCTGATGGGGCTTGGTTATACTTTTGACCATCTACCTGGTGGGAGGCCAGTTGCTGGGGCCACCTAAATGAGCAGGACTGGTTGGAGAACTCAGCTAGGAGATGATGCGGGGCCATCGCAGCAGGCACATGAGGAGGAGGAAGGAGTTGATGTTGGAGCTGGCATGAGCATGACGCAGTATAGGCGTCTGGCTAGGAGGATGGATGCGATGCATGATATCCACAATAGGTTTGCACGTGATCTCACGCAGGCATTGGGGACAACTTTCAGAGCCACCTGTGTTGACATCCAATGGCCAGTATTTGGTGAGGACTCTATGTATCCACCTCCAGACACGCCTGACACTCCACCTGTTGAGGGTGAGGATCCTGATTCGGATTAGGTATGCCTGATTCCTTACTATTACCTTTATTGAGGAAAGTGAATATTTTAAGTTTGGGGGTAGTAGTTGAAGGAATATATTTTGTATGAGTTGCATATAGTTTGCATATTCATGATAGTTTAGTTCATATAGTTGCATATTTTGCCATGTCGTTTTTTTTATTTTTGGTAGTTTTTATAGTAGTTTGTTCATATAGTTCATGCATTTGCATAATAACATGATCCCGTAGATAATTTTTCCGACTGATTTGTGATATTGATGCTAGTGTATTGATGTCGTTTTTAGTGATGTTAAATGTTATCGAATTGATTTGCATGCTAGAGATAACTGTATTTCACTAAAGTCTTATAGGTTTCTAAAGTTCTAGATCATGGTCATGGTTTGTTTGTTTGTCGAGGTTTAATCACTTATTTATATTTAGAATTTAGGATATTCTCCTAATAATAATATAACATGGATTTTTAGAAATTGGAGAAAAATTGGATTTCATTGCTAGTTGTGTTGGCTAGGTGTCAGATGGCTAATAGCCGGCTCATATTTATATGAGTAGTCTAGGGTTGCACGAGATGGAGCGAAATGCACTCGTTCAGAAATTATGAAAAAAGCGAAAAAGAAAAAGAAAAAAAATGTAAGTATGTGTTATGTATAATTGATCACGAGTGGGCTCTTTAGTACTCGAGTTATTAAGTTCTTAGGGGACTTTGTACCTAGTGACCTAAGGCTTTTATAGTCTGGGATCCGCTAACCTAACGCTCGCTACATGGGTACTATTGTATAAGTCTTTTGTAGACCTCACTCATTGCACGATCAAATAAGCATAAGTGTGTTGTTTTGTTTGAATAAAAGTTTGAATCCATATAAAACTCCAATATAAGAATTGAAGTGTTATAAGTTATTTTGAGTCTAGCTTTTATTCTGTTTATAACCTTTTGATTGCTTTATTGAATGGTGAGTCATGATTATTGATCCAGTGGCGATAGTATATCTGTAAGCAGTTGCACACACGCACGTCTCTAGTTTGTAGATTTATTTGTGAGGTTTGATTGATCTTATGCGAATAACTGCATTTGTTGAGATGTTGCTTGTTGATTGGTTTAGTTATTCTATTGGGGGATCATTGCATTCATTTAGTTGTATTCATGCATTTTTATTTCTTGTTCTTTGAGTCTGTTTATGGTCGAGGACAAGCATCGATTCAAGTTTGGGGGTATGTTGAATGGCATTTATGACACTTTATTACGCTCCGTAAAGCTTTGAATTGGTGTAAATGTACTCAAGTTGTTGGTGTTTTAATGTGTTTTCTAGTGTTTCTGCATTTCAGGCATTATTCTAAGAATCAGGTGAATTAGCATTCACTACTACAGATTTTAACTTGCATAGCGCTTGTTTTTAAACTTACATAGCACTATTAAATGCTATGTAAGCCAGTACTATGCAAGTATATTTCACTTACATAGCACTTTTTTTAGCGCTCTCCAAGAACATAACTTATATAGCATTGTTAGAAATGCTATATAAGTAAACATTGTCCAAGTATGTTTGCTACTTAGATAGCACTTACACCAACGCTATTCAAGTATTTGACACTTTTCTAGACAAATGCTATACAAGCTTCCCATTTTTTCAAAAAAAAAATAATTTTAATTATTTCTTTTGCCATTTTGTAACCTGTAATTTTTCTTAAATATCAAAATTCAAATTAATAATAGAAACTTGATGTCAACTTCAAATACTTCCATTTAATGAAATAAAGTAAAAATATATACTACTTCCATGAACCTTATATAGCAAGACTTACAAATGAAATCTTTATCATCAATTCTTACAATACATAAAAATTCTACAAAGTATCAACTACAAATTATATATAAACTACTCCATCAAGAATCATAAAATTCTTGAGGAACCGGTTGACCCAATATTACTCTTGAAGGAACCTGCTTGTTTTTTAAGTAGCTCAGATTGTCCCCTGCCTCAACAACTTAATCCTCATCCACTTCATTAGACTTTTTTTTATTTATCTTCTTTACTAAGGACTTTGAAGTTGCTCCTTCACGATCTGCTCTCCACCAGCAACTTGAAATTGGCCATGGTAAGGACATAACAATGATCACAAATACAAGAACATTGAATATCAAGGGATTCTAGTCAATTAAAAACACAAAATTATATAAACTTAACATGCTCAATTACAGAGTAAAATCAGCGCATGAAGTACTCTTCCAAAATAAAGAGTATGATTTCAAACGGATCTAGAGAGAAGAAATGAATATAACAATAACTTTTGATTATATAACCAAAAATTATACTAACCATTAGCAGGATTGTATTCTGCAACTTGAGACAAACCACAACCTACAGTCAAGAAAGAATTTATCAGGCAAACTACTACTAGATAAACATGCATGCAACATAAACTATCCATCACATGGATCCGATAGAGTGATAACAACGAGATACTGAAATATCCTTCTAGAACGACAATGTGAGGACCCTTTGGTTCCAGATACGGTGAGGTATAACATCGGCAATGAGGCTGATATTATGGAATACATATAATCTTTCAGTTGTGTAAGTTACATAACAAATTCCTATAAATTTATTAAAATCATGCAGGTCTTGTAAAATCTGCTAAGGAGAGAACTAAAGAAAATAGTCTCTGACCTTTTCAGCAATATTTTCATAGCTAGCATGCATTTCTAAATAGAGAAAATACAAAGAGAAACACACATCTACTTCATGGTAGCTCAGAGGACTAAATCTGTGATAATCTTCTTGACCTTTTTTATATATAAATTAGGAGAAATATCATTTTAGAGAGAACATGTTAACCCAAAGTCTAACACAAGTAATCCTAGTACAGTTACCATCAATGTCAGATAAACTAAGGCTAATGGTTCTCACACTTTAATTTTTTTTAATAACTCATCTACTACTCATACATACTGGTACTAGATTTCCCTTGTCTAGAAGTAAAGTAATTACTTGTACTAAATTTGCTTAATTAGTAAATACTATTTGTACTAGCTTTTGCACAACAAAAGTAGTTTTACTAGTATTTCAAGTTTCTAGAAAAGATTTTAACAAAAAATAATCTTTGCCAAAAACATCCAATTTAGATTGCAGTAAAAAATGAGCGGAAGCTTACATAAAGTCCATGAGCTTGTATGTCGCGCACGAGGTTCCTTTACTAGAAAATTATTTACAAAATCATTACGCCTTAGCTTTTAGTTGGCCATGCTTTTGGCAAAAATCAGGCTTGTTTCATAAAACTTGTAGAAGATAATATCAGTAATACCATAACCTTTGTTGAACAATGCAGTCTAGACCTACATTTGCCCTAGCATCAGGGTTTCTTATATGGCCATACGTTAGGTCATGTATCCCAAAATGGTTAGGACTCTAGATGCTTGTATTCTTGTGAGCAGCACTCATACAAAAAACAGGACATTAGATTTTAAATTAAAGGACACAGAGCACTGTTTCTTATACAAAGAGAGCCTGGAGGTAGAACAGAACCGCAACGATACAGAACAAATTACATGTCCGTTGTTGGATTAAGAATAATCTAAATTGAGCAAACAAAAACATTGAAACATATTTGCATTGCTACACCTATGGTCTTGGCGGGGGTTATAATTATGGGGGACATAATAACATGATTATAAAAAGTTGTATATAACAGTTAGAAAAGAAAATACGTGAGTTTATATTACAAAACGAAATCTCATCATAAACCCCTGCTAATTAGGAAATTCACATCATTTCCGAAAGGTATCGGCACTTCGGCGTATTTCAATTTTATTCATAGAATTACTTGATTCCAGTAGTCCTCGAGAAAAAAAAGAAATTATTGTGAACTACTCAAAATAAGCACAATTAGAAATCAAATAGAATCCAATTTGACTGAAGAACCCAAACAAACATCCTAAAATTGAAATCGAAAAAATTAAGAAAAGCCCAAATAAAAACCCTAAAATTAAAAACTCAAAAATCAAATACTCACAAATCGACTGAGACAAAGATCTAGATGAAGAAACCTAACCAGAGATGCTTTCCGTGGGATGTTCCACGAATTTGACGAATTGGCTCAACGGAAGCTCCTTGCTGTGCGAATGTGTCGAAGAAATGATAGAAAAAGAAACGGTTTTAAAGATAAAATAGAGGTTTAATTAAACTCAAAATAAAAAAAATATTCTAAGAAAACATTTGTATAGAAAGCTTTTCTAAAAGCGCTATAATAGTATCCAAAAATTAATAAAACAAATATTACAAATTACTTAAAATATGTGATCTTCAATGGCGTTTGTCTAAACGCTATCGAAGTTGAAGCCCGGATAGCCCTTCACAGATAAACGCTATGCTAGTAATTTTCTTTTACTTTTTATATATTTTCAGTTTCATCTATAATTTCTTGTATAGCGTTTATTAAAAATATGATGTACAAGTGTCTTTCTAGGCTAGCACATAAGAAAAAGTGCTATGTAAGTTGGTGTATCCTAAGCTTAAATTTGTAGTAGTGATTATTTTGGTGCTAATATGGTGTTAGGATGATGTCCAAAGAATAAAGCTCCGGAAGCCAACTCGATTGCAGCAAGAATTAAAGAAATTCAGAAGTTTTTCCAGAAGCACGGCGCGCCCGCGCTGGTCTAGTGCCTGGCCGCACCTATTTGTCAGAAAGCCAACGCGCCCGCGCTGATGAAGCGCGCGGCCGCGCTGATGAAGCGCGCGGCCGCGCTGGGTCGGGATCCCAGAATCCTGATTCTTGTTGATTTACTATTGGAGGACTTCTATCTTGCATGGGCTGCTTTATATACTTAAATAAAGGATGTTTTCTAGAGAGACGGATATACCAGAGCACAAGGAGTGTCGTAAGAAGACCGTGTTAGCACGATTCAACGAAGACGAAGAAGATCTTATTTTTACTTGTGAATCTTTGTTCTAAGTTGTAACTTGGATGCTAGTTTTCTTATTCGTGAACCTTACTCTTGTTTCGTACTTGATATTATTATTTATTCAGTATAAAGACTACGTTTATTATACCATACTTTCATCGGAACCCACGTTGATGAGAAGTCCGATTATGGGCTAATCGTTATCGTGGGGTTCTAGCGGATTTATTTATTGATTTCTTTAGTTAATTTATTTCGATACCTTAGTGTGTGGTGATTGTATGATAAGCTAGTATTGGTTGTGCTTATTCGTCTTATGAGCGTCGCGAACTTATAAGATAGCGTGTTAATCTTTAATGAAACGACAGTGAATTTAAGAATTTAGAACTTGTCATGCTAGCGTAGGTTTATGTGTTATTGTTATGCATGATTCGTAGGTAATTTTAACCATCTTACTTGCCCCATGTAATCACGATAGATAACTTGTGCTTTAAACCTTTATGTAGTCAAATTCTATAGACATATAGGGTCTCAATATAATTGGTATTTATTTAGCTTCCATCTATTTTGTGGATGTCTAGTAGTATGGTATTCGTATAACGAAAGTTGGCGTTTATCAGTTTCGTGTGATCTGATTAGTGTCATCACTATTACATGCTAAGGTTAAGAACAATAAAGCTATTGAATGAAGTATTTAATAAAATTAGAATCCCATGTTTGTCATATATATTAATTCAACCATTCTTATTCTCTTAGTTATAATTGTTAGTTTAATTCTTAGTTATAATCAAAACCCCAATTTGTTATCGTCTTAGCATTGGATAATGACCATATCATCGGTGCATAAGTGTATAAATTAATTAGTTAACCAAAGTCAGTCTCTGTGGGAACGAACTAGAAATAATTCTATATTACTTACGAACGCGTATAGTTGCGTGTATTATTAGCACGTGTTTAGCGACTAACAATTTCTTACCACAAGTATAAAGTGGTTGAAAATAAGTTCAATGAGAACCAAATGCCACTTTTATCGGTATTGCTGAAAATAGTACATCTAAAACCGAGAAAATAGTAGGATACACTTTCATAAAAATCACGTTATTTTATTTAATATCAAACGTGTAGTTAATGTTGACCTGACGAAATGGGTGACGTTGACATGACGAAATTGGTCCTACTTTGACTATTTCCTACCTTATTGATTTTCTTATCAATTGTTGTTTATGGTTGGTGTTGTAGAGAGAATTTCGTACAACAGTGTTTTGGAGGTCAATGGTCAGAATAAAGATCGAGGGTGGTGTTTGAGGGCGGATGAAGGTTATGTATGGTGGTGGCTGAGCTTGTATGATGACTCCTCAAGAAATAATAGGATTTTCTTTATTCTTCATCGGGTGTCAACTCATGTTTCATACAAGTGCCTACGTACCCTATTTATAGGGATCAAGGCTCGCGAAATTCTTGGGGAACAAGTCACCTAGGCTAGGGTTAGGGTTTTTTTGACCCGTACAACCCACATCCAAGTCCAAGTCAGGCCTTCAGCCAATTAGTCACGTAAATCTCGACCGGCCCCAAACACTTCTACAATCTCACGTGATTGCAGGAATGTCCCGTGTTGGCCTTGAAATTTACGAACAACTTAGTCATCTATGAGTTATTTTCCATATTTTAGATAAATTCACCTAATGCGAGCTGGCCTGATCATCTCGGCTCGCACCAGCTCTTCTCAAACCAATAGGTAAACCCTTCTCCTTCATTATTCCACTAAATACGAGCTCATGAGCCCAGCTCGAATGTGGATAAACTCCTCTAGCTCATACACAATGCGGGCTGGAAGTCATGTGATGGGTTTGCAGCCCACCAACTCTGATCATAAGGTGATGTGAGCCCACGAGCCCAGCACTGATAATGTATCCACGAGCCCAGCTCGCACGATGAGGCCACGAGCCCAGCTTGCACAATGAGCTCAGTCAATGGTGACTGACTTTGAATTCCTAAAAGGCCCATGCTTCTGACAGACATATCAAGGTGCGCGCCCACCGGCCCAGCTCGCACCATCCAACTATTTAGGCCCAACTTTTCAATATACTCATGGTACCTGTTTAGGGCTCATGCCCAAAAGTGGGCATAACAGTTGGAAATAGTCTTTTGATTTGAAAATTGGTAGAAAATAATCAACCATAAAAAATACGTAAGTCCCTATAAATCATCCATAAATATCATCTTGATAAAAAAAATGTATTTTTTCTTGTAGAATATATATAATTGAAGTGAAAAAATTGATTTTCTCGAATTTGAAGTTTGATCAATGTTTAAACAAGATTAGGTCACCCAGGTTTGTTTCTTTTGCTAAAATTTTGGTGCACGTTGTTATAATTTTATGGAGTGAAAATGATTTGTAGAGAAACATATTAATTAGCTAAATATAACCGTTTTTTGACCAGTTGTATTTAGCTGTTTTTTTTGTTTTGGAAGGCCGGCATCACGAAGGTTTTTCTTTCATATACTGTATTTTTTACGACTATCAGCACTTGAATCGATATATTAAACACTGATTGCAAGGATGAAAGAACACAAGTCCTAATACATACAATCGTTAAAAGTGTTTTATTAGCCAATTAGCCTGACTTTGTTAACTTTCGTAGATTCGACTCAGATTGATTAGAGGGCTGCATGTAATTGTTATTTTCCAGGTCAAGATTCTTACACACATTTTCATCCTTAATGAATATGTCAAAAGCTTTTTTCAGTCAGGAATATATCAACAGAATGATTGCAAAAGTAGCAACAAACTGATAAATTCGATTTCAATTAGATGAAGTTTCTGCCAGTAGTGCCTAAATATGCATGCCTTAATGATTTTTAAGAAAACAAGATGTATGCCAATCGGTAAACAACAATACTAGCAAGTGGTATCTTGCTGATTATCTCACGACTGAAAATATATTCAACATATATGAGTACATGTATCATATCTTCTGTCGTCACACACATACAAATCAAAATCAAAACTCAAAACTCGTATGAATAGATTTAGACCAAATCATTTTCTCATCTGCTGTAAAGTATAGAGATGAAACAAAAAAGAAAGCACAAGGAAGAAAAAGGAGAGGAAGAAGAACCCCTATATATGATGAGTTAGGGCAAATCTCCTCAGCACACACCTCAGCGCGAGTTCACTTATGAACTAGATGGTGGCAGGGAGTGGTGCTGGCCATTAGGACCTCCAGGTGCAACTCTGTCTGTAACTAATGATCTCCTGCGAAATTTCTCAAGTGTAAAGCTATCATACCCTAACTTTAGCAGAAAAAGTTGGCTATCAAAATTCTTATGATTATTATGAACTGTTGGAGCCTCAACTTGGTGAAGGAAACGTGACTCAGAAATACTGACAAAGAAAGTGCTGAAAATGATGAAAATCAGTAGCCAAATATGGTTATCTGTTTGTTTAGCCATGCCTTAAATTAGCCAAAGATCTAGGGTCTTGAAACTAATTTAAGATAGGTTTGAGACGAGGCAGAGAGATAGAAGCCAAGTTATACAATGAAATATTGAGGGCAGTTTTGACTTGTGATGCTTTAGTTATAACTTATGTTTACCTATTTATAGGGCTACAATTTGAAAACTCATGACCAGGACAATGAAACTGTGATAGTGGACTGAACATGTAATTTTGTTTTTGCATAAATAAACAGACAAAAGTTCCACGAAGGATTATTGTCCTCTGCACAAAATTATTTCTCAGTGTCTGTTTGCGTCTTCGATTGTGGGTCCTTTGTCCTCCTCCTCAATATATGATGAGTTGCTGAGTCATGCTGTCCTTTTATTGTTATTCATACATGAATATCTTAACCTATAAAAAGCAAAAATAAATTATATAATAGGCGGCCTCGCATCCGAAAAGGATTTACTCTCTGATATTGGAACAACCCTCGTGGTATGTCGATTGACTCTAATCTCATATCCCACATGGTTGATCACTAAAGATGTAAGTAGGGTACTTTAAGCTGATAACTTACATGAATTGTTCTATATATGAGTAACGGTTTTGTTGTTGCCTAGCATGTTACAGTTGATCAAAGCTAGAATCTATTACTATAAAGTAATGAGAGGATAAGTTCCTACTGTTGATCATCAGTTCCACGTCTAAAAGTTAGACATACAGTCAGATAGAAGATCATCCTGGTTTCTATATTAGTTAATTAGGGCTAGCAAGTGGTTAATAGTATCAAGCGTGTTAATTTTTTAAGTGCATTGGTTCCAATAGACCTAGCTAGCTAGTGTGTTTCCAAGACCTAATGGCTAATTGTAATTGCTTGAATACGAAATGAATAACTTACCTTAGACTTATTTTTGTTGTTTGATTTCATTGTTTTATATATGTCCTCCCTCTCTCTCTCTATATATATATAAGATAGCAATTAGATTGACAGTCATGCTTTCAATCTAAGCTAAGCGATGCATTTCCGATCCCTGCTGATCCGGAAGCGGTGTGCATTTATATAGTCAAGCTACTGGGCGGATATTTCAGTACAAGCATTTATATTGGGCAATAGGCATGGTTCGCTGAGACCTTGATCTTTCAGTACTTGTCCTTTTCTCCCTAGTTAGAACACGCGTAGGTCTATTTTTGCTTCTTTTAATTAGATTAGTCGACTCTTGCATGCTCCTGCGGCATTCAAGTAACCTCTTTCAGATCTCTAAGTTGGCATATATAGTGAAAAGAGTAGTTCTAGGTGTACAGAATTTTGTACAAAAAATTTGTACATAATAATATGATAATTAAGGTGGGGTGTTTTAGTTGATATTGTTGATGTAAATATAGGTGACTCATTCTAATTAAAACACACCACATATCATTATATACAAAATTTTGTATACCATTCTCTACACCAAGTATTTTTCTAGTGAAAATTAATTATATCTATTTTCATATAGAGTATACAACTAGTGTAAATTTTGACATTAGTAGTGAGACTCATTAACGAACTCTTGTTTTTCACTGTGCTGTGCTATTTATGTGGCATCCATAAATACAGTGTATATATGTTGCCTTTCTCCAAGTACAAGCGACCCAATCAGGCAATTAACTTAAGCTGTCGAACACCATTTTACTCGACTTTTCTGTACTATCATGAAATGGAAATCGTCACAGCTGCAGTGCTGCTTAGTGTTGAGCTGCTGATGGAGTTGTCTGGCACATATACATGTACGCGGTAACTAAGGTGTTAACACGTTGCAACACCATCTGTTCTAAGCCACATGAAAGTCTGGAGACTGCCACAAGAACCTTAATGATACATACAATCACAATCATGAAGCACCTAGTGTGCAAGCTTTATAAAGCAATTGATAACGCCCGATCCACCTATATCCCTTCTAAAAAGAGAGAAAGATAAGCTTAAATAGATAACCTACCAATACATATTCGACAATTCAAGAGACTGAAAAATCTACAATCAAATTAAATGTGTTTACGGTTGCTGCATATGTAAAACTTACGACCTAGCTAATATAAAAGTACATTCAAATCTTCTACTATGCGATCACTACAAGAAAAATGCAATGGTTGACAGACGACGGTTAAAAAAAATACCGTTGTCCTAAAAAATACAACGGTAAAATGATTTTGCAAAAAAAACAGTTGTGTGAGTTTAAGGACATACAATAGTTAGCTATCAGTTCAAAAACTGTTGTCTTTGTTATGCCCTCCCATGTAATCAGACAACAGTGCGCAAACTAAACTGTTGTCTTAGAATACTAAGACAACAAGTTATAATTGTTGTTAAATAACAACCATTATCAGATTAAGACAATGTTTTTGCTGCTTATGTTTTGTAATCTCGACAAGTGCTTATTTTTACCCTTGTCTCATTAAACATCAAACAACTGTGCATTTATACCATTGTTAAAAGGAAAGGCCACAGATAATGGTGTTTTAAAGTATTATATTTATAAGATTCACACAACGGATTTATAACACGTTGTCTAAACACCACACTTCAAAAGATACTTTTAGAGGTTGTTTTGAATTTATTTTTTTCATTCTCCCTCCTATTTTAATTTAATCTCCCGCAAAATTTTAACAACTCACAGTTTAATTTTTTCATCTCTCAACTAATAGACTACGGTTTGAGATGTAAAAAACTTGTTAGAAACTCAAACATACAATGGTTTGGTTCTTCATGCATGTTGTCTAAACTCTAGGTAGAAGATGGTTTAATAGATTATCTATAAACTGTTGTCTCTGAGTAATGTTAAAATGAAAAAAATGAGTTGTATATATGTTAAATCCCCAGAAATTTAATCCAAAATCAACCAACCAATGACTACCTAACAAAATATTATCCAACCAATATAGACTAGCAAAAAACCCTTAATCAAGTTGGCAAATCAGAATATTTCCTCAAGTCAACAACTAATTTCAATTGGATAATTCACAAACCAAATTTTATTACAATTTGACAAGATATTTAATCGAAAAATATAAAATATAATTGAGCTCTCATGATGCCATATAAAGCTTCCAGAAGTAAGGGACCAAATATAACAATTTGTTGGCAGAGAAGAAGCAGGGTATCATATATTGAACACCTTATTCCATCCAGAATTCCAACCAAAACCTTGACAAGCGACCAACTTTTTTAATTAAGCATGTCCATAAAACCAATAATGCAATCAAACAGGCTTTTCCCTGGAAATGGGAAAAAACGGGCAATAATGAAATTCTTCTCAATAATCACATTGGTCACTGAAAGAAAAATAAAAAAAAACTAAACATGGTTACAAATTTAAGATTAACAGGGTTTACGGCCCATCAACAGTACTATCCAATAATTAGATGATACTGAATCCAACATATAAATGCCAGACAGCCAAACAATCAAGAAAAAGGGAGCGATAAATTAGAAAATGACAAATTCCGGTATAATAAATCATTTATAAAAATTAAAAAAAAACTGCTAACTTCATATATATTAAAACAGTAATCGTAATTGACACTGATTAATTAAAATATCAAATTTTGACAAATAATAATTCGAGAAATAAAAAAAGATTTACGAATAAATAAATTATAAAAGGAAGAGAGGTAACTCATGTTGGGGTAATTTTCTAAATAATTTAACTTAAAAGAAGGTAATTTTTACCATCATGGGAGTTGAATCCATTCATCTTCGTCCCACATATAACTAGCTTTTTCCTCATCAAGTTCGTCAACATCGGGAAACATTGGCAAGTGCAGCTCTTTCTCAAGTTCTATTTCTACTGATCCATCATTTTCATTGTCACATTGTTCATAACAGTTCTTTTCCGACAATTTCAACACGACATACCAATGTTTTTCAAGAGGATCGTCAATGTAACAAACCTGCTTAACATGTTTCCCTAGCACAAACAGATCATTTACGAAACCTAATTTGTTCAAATTAACAATTGTATATCCCAAGTCATCTACATTAACCCTCTGGTTCATATCTACCCAATTACAACGAAATATTGGGACTCTAAATTTGTTATAGTCCAACTCACATATACTTGTTATAACTCCATAGTAGGTCTGTAAAGTATGTTCAATATTCTTCTCCTTACCCTGCACAAGCATTGTATCTGCAACGACACAGACACCATTATACTGAACTTTACAGTGTCATCACGCTCCTTGGTGCTAAACGTAACACCATTGATTCTATATCCGCTAAATGTAGGGACATTATTGTTGGGCCCTTCAGCAATCCACCTTATCTCCTCAGGTATGTTGTTATGGTCATCCAACAATTCTGATTTAATCTATTTAAAACAAATTGATAAATATTAATTATATTTTCATATTAAAATTAATTCTGAGACTAAATGTGTTCCTGGTTATTTTTAAATTCCTCTGTTTCATTTTTTAACCATAATAATCAAATTTTTTAAAAAAAATACTATTTTCTATAAAAAATCATGTTTGCTTGATAAACAAATAACAAATACATTTACCAGAAAAATATAAACTATGCCTATTTATGATATTTTTATTCAAATAACAATCATACCTTTTTCCTGAACCATTTGTGAAATTCTGCATTTTGCTTGTTTTTAAGACAGACTTCATCATTTTCATGTTGTTGGTATCTTGTCATCAAAGATGCCATATGCTCGCTGCGAGAAAAATCACTTTGTTTAGTATATTAATCAAAGTACAGAAAATAATGAAATAAGACATACTTAAATGTCACTAACTTACTCAAAATATGGTCTAATGATAGTGGTATTTTGGAGAAAACACAAATGTGCTAGATGCAAGTCCTCATCCCTCGGCTTTATCAATGTCGCACCAGATAGAGGTCTTGCATTCTGCTCATGCTTTGCATTTTGTGACACTCCTACGGTAGATTTTTCAAAATTCACCAAACACTCCACCGCCTCTTCGGCAACGTATGCCTCAGCAATACACCCTTCAGGATGAGCCGGGTTTCGTACATATCCTTTAAACGCTTTCAGATATCTCTCGAAGGGATACATCCAACGAAGGAATATTGGCCCACAAAGTTTAACCTCTCTCACGAGATGAACTGAGAGATGGATCATCACATCAAAGAATGAAGGGGGAAAGTGCTTTTCGAGCTGGCACAATGTTTCCACTAACTCACTATGCATTTTTTCCAACTTGTCTACATCTATCACTTTACTGCAAATTGCCTTGAAGAAAAGGCAAAACCTAATAATTGTGCACCTGACTTATTTTTGTAGTACTGATCGAATTGAGATTGGAAGCAAATGATGCAATATCGTGTGACAATCATGAGATTTCATTCCAACAAGCCAAAGATTTTCCATGTTTACAAGATTCTTGATATTTGAACAAAATCCATCTGCCAACTTCATTTTAAGAAATGATGAGCAAACTGTTTTCTTTTTCTGCATGTGTTAAGTTTCATGACGCCAACGGTACCTTTTCTTTCTTTCCAGGAGTCTTTGGTCTCAACTCCGTTCTTATTCCCATTTCAGCCATATCAAGACGGACAGATTCCCTATCTTTTGTCTTCCCCATAATATTTAGTAAAGTTTCAAGCAGGGCTTCGCATATATTTTTCTCGATGTGCATCACATTGAGAACATGCCTAACCGGAAAAAATTCCCAATACTCAAGTTGGAAAAATATTGAAACCTTTTTCCAAATAGGTCGAGGTTCACCTTTCTTCCATCGTGGTTGCCGTTGTTTCTTTCCAAATACACGGGCCCTTAAATGTTGTACTCTTTGAAAAACCTCTTCTCTAGTTAATGGAACAGGGGCAACCCCCTTCTCCACAGTGTTATCAAAAGCTGATTTCTGCCTTCTATAAGGATGATTACGGGGCAACCATCTTCGATGCCTCATAATCACCGTCTTTTTTTAATTAACCGCCCTAGTAGCTTTTGTTTCATCAATACAAATAGTACACGCATTATACCCTTTAATAATTTTCTGACAAGTTCCCTAAGGCAGGATAATCACTTATTGTCCATAAAAAATGCCTCTAAGAATGAAAGACTCTTTCTTATAAGCGTCGTACATTTGTTTCCCACGCCACAACTATTGTAGATCTTCTATTAGTGGTTGAAGGAACACGTCGATATCATTTCCAGGCTTAGTCAATCCAGATATTAACAAGCAGAGCATAATATACCTTCTCTTCATACAAAGCCATGGAAGAAGGTTATAAATTGATAGCAAAACAGGCCATCTTGAGTAATCAGTACGGTTTCCATGAAAATGATTGAAACTATCAGAAGATAAAGCTAATCGAAGGTTCCTAGTCTCTGATGCAAAATCAGGCCATTTTTGGTCGACATCCTTCCATGTTTTTGAATCAGCTGGATGCCTCATTTTACCATCCTTTTGTCGCTCGGTGTCATGCCACGTCATGTCCTTTGCAATGTGAGGTGTATTGAATAATTTTCGTAATCTTGGTATCAGCGGAAATACCATAGAACTTTAGCAAGGACCCCTTCAAGTTCATCTCCTTTTTTGTTCAATTTCCATCTAGAGGCCTTACATACGCGACAAGTAGTCTGTTCTTCATCTAAATCGCCACGGTATAAGAGATAATTATTCGGACATACATGTATCTTTTCATACCCCATTCCTAATGCACATAAGGTTTTCTTTGCTTCATTGAAGAAAGAAGGGATGTTGTTGCCTTCCGGAAGTAAAGAGCCAAGTAATAATAGAATGTCACTAAAGCATGAATCAGACATACCATGCTTCACTTTCAAGTTGTATAACTGGACCAGAGCTTTAATCTTAGTGTACCTCTCACATCCAGGATAAAGAGGTTGATGTTCACCTTTAACATGGTTGATGAAATCAGAAGTGTCGGTTTCGTCAGAACTTTCATCAGAAGACATATCATCGTCGTCATCCTCATCACGTTCACCCATTCCTGAGGTGCCTTGATTGATAGATTCCGAAGTGTCGATTTCATCAGAACTTTCAAATTGGTATTGATCAAACTTATACACGTTGGATATGGAACGGGGAGAATAAAATCAGTACGGTTTCCATGAAAATGATTGAAACTATCAGAAGATAAAGCTAATCGAAGGTTCCTAGTCTCTGATGCAAAATCAGGCCATTTTTGGTCGACATCCTTCCATGTTTTTGAATCAGCTGGATGCCTCATTTTACCATCCTTTTGTCGCTCGGTGTCATGCCACATCATGTCCTTTGCAATGTGAGGTGTATTGAATAATTTTCGTAATCTTGGTATCAACGGAAATACCATAGAACTTTAGCAAGGACCCCTTCAAGTTCATCTCCTTTTTTGTTCAATTTCCATCTAGAGGCCTTACATACGCGACAAGTAGTCTGTTCTTCATCTAAATCGCCACGGTATAAGAGACAATTATTCGGACATACGTGTATCTTTTCATACCCCATTCCTAATGCACATAAGGTTTTCTTTGCTTCATTGAAGAAAGAAGGGATGTTGTTGCCTTCCGGAAGTAAAGAGCCAAGTAATAATAGAATATCACTAAAGCATGAATCAGACATACCATGCTTCACTTTCAAGTTGTATAACTGGACCAGAGCTTTAATCTTAGTGTACCTCTGACATCCAGGATAAAGAGGTTGATGTTCACCTTTAACATGGTTGATGAAATTAGAAGTGTCGGTTTCGTCAGAACTTTCATCAGAAGACATATCATCGTCGTCATCCTCATCACGTTCACCCATTCCTGAGGTGCCTTGATTGATAGATTCCGAAGTGTCGATTTCATCAGAACTTTCTAAAGAATTATTCTCCCCGTTCCATATCCAACGTGTATAAGTTTGATCAATACCAATTTGAAAAAGATGGTTTTTAACTATCTGCGCTCTCCATGATTTACTATGTGCGCAGTTTACACATGGACAACTGATTTATTCTACATTATACCCATTCTCAAATGCAAATATTAACAAATCTTACACTCCTTTTTGAATAGTTTTGTTCTTCTATCCGCTTTTAACCATGACCTATCCATTTTTTAAAAGTCTGAATAGAACCTCAAATTCAGACTAAATTATGAAATCTTTATATTTCCCCAAAATCTTTATAACTGAACCCTAATTGAAGTAAAAAAACATCAAAATGAATTCAAACAGAGGACTTATATAACCCAAATTCGTAAATTAAATTTCTTACATGTCCTTATAGCTTCTTAAAAATGAATTGTGAAGTCTTTATATTTCCCCCAAATCAATATGTACCCTAGTTCAGAATCACAAAAAAAAATGAATTCAAAAGAGAGTACATATATAACCCGACTTCATAAAAGACTGTACTTACCTGTTCAAGTGTGAAAAGAAATTTAAAACCCGAGTTCTTGATGTCTTGGATTCTTGATGTGACATGGATTTGATATCTAGATTTGAGGACTTGAGGGTATGAGCACGAATTTGAGCATAGATTTGGGAGTATTGGCACGAATTTGAGCATAGATTTGAGAGTATTATGGATTTGAGAGCACAGAGACATGGATGAACGGCCTAACTACCAAGTAAATAAATGTGTTCTTGTTCCGACAGATATATGTCTTAACAAATATATGTCTGAAATAAAAAGTAATTAATAATATGTTTAAGTTTCAACTAAATTGTTATATAAGAATTATTGGCTCATAAATTAAAATATTTTGAATAATATTAATTCATTTATTTTCTAGGACCACAATAATTTGGATTTTATGTATTTGAATAAATTAATATAGAAGAATAAATTATATAATTTATTAAAAAATAAATAATCACAAATTATTTTAACAAAATAGTATGTCGGTAATAAGAATATCGAAGTTATATTACACGAAAAATTGTGAAGTTGTTCTTTTATAGATATTGGTGTAGTTTGAATCGTTTAAAATATCTTTATTATCATTTTCAACTTCAATATTTTTTATATTATTTGTGTTAAACAATCTGTAAACAAATCATCTAATTATTTTTAGTCTGTTATTTGTTTTTACAACTTGATCGTATCGGCAATTGGGAGTTCCGGACTATATATTGTTTTACACAATGGTGTTTTTGAAAAACTATTGCCCAACACTAGATTAGATAGTTGTTTTGTAAACTGTTATATATAACTCACTAGCGATAAGTTCAACTTTTTGGAGTTGATATCCCCTGTTTATCGATATTTTCTAAATTTATAAATATTTTCGACGATCCAATTGTACGGATGTTTAAATCACCCTTTCAATGATCCAAACATATGGATGTGCTTCGAATATGAATATGATTATCATATACAATATTGATATCTTTTCTAAAAAAAGATGTTCCGATGTGTTTTTATATTAATCGAATCTTTCTTATTAAGCATAATCATCAATTATCCCTAAACATTATACTTTAAATCCTAACTTAACCCCGAATAATTTTTTTTTTATCGTAGGTAACCCGCAGCCGCTACCCTTCGGGTGCACACTGGGTAAACCCTACGGGGTCACGCAATAGCCTGTAAACCACGTGAACCAAGGTAAACCACATTTAGCGACAGACTCTGCCTCAGGAGGCATAATCATAAATTCTCCTCCTGTGGGATTCGAACCTGTGACCAAGAGGATAGTTATCCCTTCTTTAACCAGCTGAGCCAACCCTTGTAGGCAACCTCGAATAATTTAGAAAATTACTCTTTCAACTACTTTGTTAAACTAATTTGTTAACCCCTAGTGATCCTTAAATCGTAATCGTAACCCCTTATAAGTCACCTTATCAGTCGACCCTACTTATAAGTTGAATTTACGACTTATAAGCTAATAAGTTGAATGTTAGTAACGACGTATTTTGTTCTAAATGTATTTTGATTTTTCTTTCTTCATCAACTTTATTTTATAAAGTTATGTTTCAAGATGTCAATCTAATCTAAATTCATTAATTTTAATTAGATGTTGAATTGTTGAATTATGATTTTAGTGAAAATAAATGTAAAGCTATTTTATTGAAAGCTGAAAAAGACTTTCATTCATAAGAAAAAAGACTTACTATCGTTGGGATCTGATCCTACACCGTGGTTTAGGCTTTACTATTTAACAAGCACCTCTGTTTATTTTTCGTAGGAACCACTGGACCTTGACAGTTGTCAATCCAGACGCAGAGGTAAACAAAATATTTTAAATATTTCTAAAAAACTTCAATGAGACGAATTTTGTAACTTGAATTGACACGTAAAAGAAAGATGGGTTTTAAACATCACATTCTTGTTAATATTTCACTAAAATATTTGATGTGTTATGATGACATATAATAAAATAAGATAACGTAGACTTTTAATCCAATTCATATTATAAAATGAAGTGTCAATTTAATATTTATTTTATAAGTCACAAATAAAATTTGAAATTACAAAAATTTATAAGGGTATAAAGTATATGTTAGATCCCGTAAAAGGGCTATTTTAAGCTAGGAGTGTTGAATAGGTTAATTACCAATTGAAAAATTATTATGGCGTTTTAAAAATATTTATCCCGTTTTAAATATTTTACCGATGCAGATTATATATGCGGAAATAAAAGACAAGGAAGAAAATACCACACGAGAGATTTATCCTGGTTCGCGATGGCTCAACCTCTAATAGATTCGCTCACCCCTACGTCCAGTCTTCGAGCTCCTCTCCAGGACCCGAGTTTTCCCTTAAAATAACCTTGCTCCTTACGTAGGTGGAGAAGTCTTTACAACCCCACAAATATTTGTCTTGGTGCGTAACTCCGGTTACCACATCAAAATAAATGTGCAAACCTACACAACCTATCTTAGACAATAATACCCTGATATTTCTTCAAAGTTGATGTAGAACCCTTGGTGTAGTTTTTGTCCTTCCAAGCTTTTGCCGGTCTTGGATATCAATAGTTGGTCTTGGGTCATTCCTCTTCCTCACGGTGCAAAGACTACTAACTCCCCGTTAGTACGTCTAGGACTTGGGTCTTAGAACGAGAATCACCTCATTATACTTCACCTCACTGCAAAACGAAGAAGACAATATCTACGAAACAATACCCGTTATTGATAAAAAGAGTTTGGACTAGTAATACACTTAACTAGACCGGATGACTTACCAATATTCTTAAACGAATATTAGTGTATACTTTTCTTTAGATTAAGTGAATGTAAAAGTATACTTGGCATTACTTCGTTTTGAATAATATATCTTATTTCCGAAGTAATAAATATATCAAGTCCTTGGTGAAGCGTTATAGCTTTCAGATCTTTGATAAAATAATGTCTCGTTTAATATAGTAGTGTGTAAACTTTTATAAATCGAGAGCGTTACACTTATTCTTTAACTATTTGCACTTATAAAATATTTGGCCGAGAAAATAAAAGATGCGTAATTTAAACACAATATATCAAAACAATATAAGAGCAGAGTTTAAATTATATTAGCATAGTTTATATGTGTATATATATAATACAATATAAGCTTTAAGTTTTTCTCACGAAACACTAAAGGTGCTAGTTAGGGAAGTCGCTTAATTCTTATATGATTATATATATACTTATATTTACTTAAAGGCTTTAAGATTTTCCCACGAAACACTAGAGGTGCTGGTAAGGAAATTCACTTAAATCTTTTAACTAAATATAATAAATATGTATATGAAGATATATATAATATAAGCCTTAAGTTTTTCCCACGCAACACTAAAGGTGTTAGTAAGGGAAGTCGTTTAAGTCTTGTTAAATAATTATAGCAAATATATCAATATATGGATAAAATAACTGCGTTTAA
The DNA here is from genome assembly GCF_009905375.1 of Apium graveolens. Classification (NCBI taxonomy): domain Eukaryota; kingdom Viridiplantae; phylum Streptophyta; class Magnoliopsida; order Apiales; family Apiaceae; genus Apium; species Apium graveolens. Next base: position 16,777,057 of record NC_133657.1, on the reverse strand, counting down.
GTTTACATAATAAAATGCTAGCTTTGTAATTTAATTCCCACGAAATACTAAATGTGTTAGTTAGGAATATAAACCAAGCGTTGTATGAAATTATCACTTCGTGCTTAGAAGTGTATAATTTGTAGAAAACAATCCTTATACGGATTTTTTTTTCTTTAAGTTATTCTATATAAGAGCTTGTAGAGATGAAGAGAAGGTGTTACTAAGCTTCTTATATAAATATTTGATTTTAAAATGATTAAATCAGGGTTCGTTCCAAATAAAATATAAAATGATCTTTTATGAAAGCAGATAGACCTTGTTGGCTCAGTTTGGGCTAAAATAAATTTCTAAAATATATTTCCTTAAATATAAAATATTTTGGGAATGTGGGAAATATTTTTAAGTATTTAAAAGTATTTTCTCGGATAAATAATATATTTGAGATACGAGAGAAAATTACTTTGAAAAAAATATGAGGAGGGGGATAAAATGAGATAATAATATTCCTTTATCAAATATTAATTTCTAAGAGAGTAAAAATATATCTTTAGATTTATAAATATTTATGGAGTGAAAGATATATATTTTATCCCATTTTAAAAATATCTATTTTTGAAATAAATTTAGCACGAGTCTTCTAAAGAATACCCAAATTCTGATATTCCTTTTTCAAACTTGTTGCCTTATTAATATTGCAAGAAAGCCTAAGAAAAATCATATTTCCTATAGTTCTTTTACAATCTCATTGTTTTGGAGTATATTCCTTTAAAATATATATAATTTTGATTTTCAGCAAATTGGAATATCTCTTGTATTTATATTTAAAATATAAATACATTTTGAAAAATATTTTTGAAAATATTTTGCTAGATATGGATTTTCACTTTTGATTATGTCAATTAAATTCATGCCTAGTTGAAGAGGATATATGTGTTTTAAATTTTATGTTAAATTATGTAAATACCAAAATAAATAATTTATCGAAGATGTCCTTTCAATCTTCCCCTTTTTGGTATTTACAAAATAAAACATAAAGTTTAAAATTTTCTAAGTGTGTGCTTCCCCTAAATGTATGCATGTGTTTTGAAAAATATTTTTCACATAAATATATAATAGAGAAAGTCTTGTTGTATATCCCTTGAATTTAATTCCTGCAAAACTTAACAGCTTATCAGAAAAATACATTTTGATGTAGATTTTATGTCATTTTTAGCAAGAATATTTTAAAATTTTCAAATTGGGGGTCTAATTTCTTCTTCCTTTTTTATTTGGATAATATCAAAAAGAATAGTTAAAAGAGTATAGAAATGGCTTCCCCTTGATGTATTATGACCCTTTTTAACAATAAGTTTTCATTCCCTTAAAAACTTTTCCTTTTAATAGAATTTTTGCTGTACTTTGATTAAAAACATGTACTCTGGTTTATACTATCTCAGATTTTTCTAATGTTGATGAGAGTTTGCTTATTTGTAAACTGATTTTAATTTTGGTTTTATTTGATCATTTGTATGAATCTGAAAGAGATTGGATATGCTAGTTTTAATAATTTCAGAAAGACTTGCTATAACCAAAATTGTTGATAGTAAAGTAGAAGTAGTCGAGTTCTCAATTTTTGAGTAATTGTAACTTGTTAGAGCAATGTAAAAAAATAGTCATATTTTATTTGATTTACTTGAGTGAATCAAGAAAGACTTGCTGCCCAAAAAATCCTCTTGATAACCATTTACGAGTTTATATATCCCTTTTTTTGTTTTTAAAGTATCAATTTTTCATAAAGCATATGTGATCCAATTTTTTTAATAGTCGAGAATCACTTATATAAAGTTCAAGTAAATGATCTCATTAGTGGCATTTTTCTAATACAATTAGTAAGTTAGTGTTGCACATATCTGGTGCTCTAATTGTACTCTCATAAATAGGAGTATATGTTTTTGTTACAGAATTCTCAGAAATTATAAAATATACATTCTCAATACTATTTTATACAACTACATGTTATAATTGTATAACATATATGTCAATTTCATCAAAATTGAACCACCAGAATGCAATTGTATAGCTAAGCAATCCTGTACTTCTGAAATAATCAACCCTGTCAACTATAAACATATTCATGCATATTCTGTGATTTTAAGCTAGTTATCATGGCAGGAAAGTATCAGAATTCAAAAGCAGAGTAGAAATATTCATAAGATGAATTCTTATTAATTAGCAAAATTAACCTTTAGTTATAAGTAGACGAATTTGCATAACCAAGTTAGTATATACATTTTTATTAGAAGTCATTTTTCTGGTAAATTACTTTATCGGATAAGGAAATCCAGTGTGCAAGGTTTAAACATGAGTTGCATATATCTGGTACTTTAGTCAAGCCAGAAACAATTTAAATTTTAATTTCTAATTTTATACGTCAACTAGATTATAAACCAAGACATAGTAGAGTTCTTATAGTAAGAAACATAGAACTGATTTTCATCAGGATTTTAACAGAATCATGTTAGCAACAGTCTTTTTATTAAAGGAAACAGTAATGATCAAACTGTATCACAGCATACTAATCAACAGTTCTTAAAGCAAAAGAATTGAACTTAAGAAACATTACCAACCAACAACCAAACTGGAAACATTACTTAAAGAAATTGAAACAGTAAAAAGGAGGTACAGATAATGCTTGACCATCTAGCAGCAAAAACAAGTAACACAGAAGCTTTCAAAAGAGAATTTCTCCTATCATAAAGAAACTTTCTTGAACACTAACATTTTCCCAGTAAGCATAAACCAGAAGCAGCAAAAGTAACATACAGAGAATACTTGACTAACAAACACCAAAAGCAGGTAATCATAGACACACAATCAGAACTAATGCATCCATGTAAGCATAGAACAGATTACTCCTTGACAGGAGATTTGGTAACATCAATAAAATCCAGATTTCCATCAGTCTCACACAAATTAGGCAGCACAATAATATCTGCCAAACCAACAAACTCATCATCCTTCTGACCAACACCAGCAACTTTATCCTTCCCCTTACCAACACAAACAATCTCATCAGCCTTCTCACCAACTCTCACAGGCTCAATTGCCTCCTCACTCACATGCCTTCTTGAGGTTGCTTCAGAATCCTCAAGTAAGGCCTATTTCCTAAGAATCTTTTCTTCGAAGTAATTAATCCTATTGACTAACTTAAGATTGATTACTTTAAGACTGTTAATTTCAACTTTTAGCACTTTAATCTCATTGTTGGTTTTCTCAAGATTAACTATTTTAGGAAGTTTAATCAGATTCACAGGCTGGGGCATAGACACACTCAAGAGGACCTTATCTTGGTAAAGGGTTTCAACATTAATGTATTCAATTTGCTTAGCAAAGGTTTTGATTAGTTTAACTTGATTAATTTCAAACAGAGAGGTCATAAGCAAGGCATATGGCATGTATTCTTCATAAAACCCATTTATCATGTTCAAAATTATGACATAGCTTAAGTTAAACTCAACCTTATTAGTTACTAGTTGAAACATTACCTTAAGATCAACAAAATAAAAAACTCTATCTTGTTTTGGTTTAGGGAGAATGTTTTCCCTAAGTATGACTGCTAGTTTTTGATATGTGTGTGTGAAGTGTTTAAAGTGTATACCCTAGTTAGACTCACAGAGACCCAAAGGCACATCATCATCACAGAACAGACCAACATACAACTCAAACTCCTTTTGATCAAAGATAAACATATCAAAAATATTGATGCATGGTTTTTGCAAAGTATGGCTTCCTAACCTCATGGCCTTATGGATAGAATTACTATCAACCTTCAAATTTAACCCTTGCAAATAAACACCATCATCCCTTTGACAGACTTTCATGTTCACATAGAATTCACTTATGAGATGCACATGATAGTTCCTACCTCTATAGAACATAAAGTTGTCCCATTTAGCAGCCATGATTATCTTAAAGAGTTCACCCATTTATTCAACTTGAATCATCATTCCAGTTTAAATGTTTTTCAACATTCTGTTGAGTTTACCAGAATTGGTCAGTTTGACCAATGTAGGTTGGGGTGGTGTAAGTGATGGCGGTGCAAGGTTTAGAGGAGTTGCATTTTTCACTTGATTTGAATTATAGTTCCTAACTCTTTTTGTGTATTTATGAGTGCTATGATATAAAGGTGCTTGGTGTGTGATGTTGTTGTGTTTTTGCTTTTTATGGTGAGGATAGTGATGATTATAGTTTGGGAAGAGTGATTCATGTGGCTGATGTGGTGAGTTGGTGAATAATTTCCCATCAGTGGTATCAATGAGAGGGAGAAGTATAGGTGTTCCCTTAAGGTGAAAGTGAGAGTGTCTAGAGTCCATAAAAGTGGACAGTGAATGCACAAAGAAGAAATGAAGTGAAGTTTATTTTTGTGTGAGTGTGTGATACAATGCATATAAGGCAGTGGTCTTATAAAGAGTTCAAAGAACTCCTGTTATGGCATTAGAATAAGGAATAAACATAAGTATGTGTATGCATGGCATGAAAATTCATAGTTTAGATTTTAAATACACAACAGATATGGATGACCTCATGTCAGTTTGTCAACAAAACACTCAAGTAATAAGCACATAAATCACAGGCATTGCCTTCTTTTAGACACTTACTTTTAATTTTATTTAAAGATTAAGTTGACTACTACTGACTGTATTTTATTTTTAGTTGTTTTTATATGAAGGTATTTATGGAAGGGGATATGCAGTGCTTATGTATGCAAGGCTTGTGCAGAGAGTGAAAAGGACTCTCAGTGGCTGTGCAGGTGCATTTAATAAAGCATGCATTAAATATCTTATGAGTGTTCATTAATATATTCCTTTTATAAACAAAAGAGTGCAAAGGAACAGATTTTATACACAGGGACAGAGGTTCATTAAATAGGTGCAGTCACTTTGTAACATTGTGAATTAAATGACCAAGACTCAACTGTTCATGATTGATGTGACTGATTTTGGATTCTTTTAGACTATTTAAATTTCCACTCATATGACCACCAACAACCAAATAACAATGTAACTTCTAAACACAAAGATATAATATGCCAGCAACTTACCAAATAGATAATGTAGCACATACATTTAGCATAAATATATTTGTAAAAATGCATAGATGTCCCTAATTTCTACAGTGGTCGTGCATCAATGATCCAGATACTGGGCTTCTCAAGAGGAATCCCATCCAGGTCTTAATGTCAGGGCATTGTGTGTGAGTGAGATTAAGCTATATGAGAAATACAATAGTTTCTTTTTTATAAATCAGCAAACAAGTGTTCAAAAAAAATATAACCCACAGCAAAGACTTTGAGTTCTGCACATAAAGTTAATTACCATTCCACTTGTGTTATTATAAACACACATTTGATTTAATTAAAACAATCAATCACTTCAGTTTAACTTTTATATTAATCTACTTCTCACTGTATTTTATCAAGACAAGGTACAAACTGTTGTAATTCTCATAGTCAAGAAGCAGTATAACACATCACAGAGAACTTTCAAAATCATCTTATTTCAAATAAGCAATTAAGATAGATAGTCACTGATTTGATTAAAGTCCACACCATAAGCACAACGACAGTTGATTATGTCAATTTCAGCAGTCCACACAGTAATAGCAAAGAATTAGATTTATATTACCTAGTGAATCAATAAACCTATGCACAAGAACATATATTAAGCATATAATAGATTGAATCACTTTTATCAACAGTCCATAGCTTTGAAGCAAATAATTTCAATTTTAAGTGAACCTGATTCACTGATTTAATCTATCAACATTCATAATCACCAGAAATGACACATGTTTGAATTAACCAAAACCAAACTGATTCATTACTTTACTCAAGTCAAATGATACCATTATCCTATAACTGATGTCTCAGATTGGCCAACAATATTGAGTTTAATCATTTAAGTTAAGGTGAATTTAATTATCACTCTGCTGATAACTCCAACACAAACCAAGTTCACCATTTAAATCAAGAAGAATCTGTCAATATGTTGCAGATAACTTAAATAATTTAACAAAATTGACTTTAAATCAATTGATGCACAGGTTCAAAACTAAAGCAAATATTCGATTTTAGTTTAGTAGCTTAATCTGTTAAAGTTCTTATACATCAGAAAGAACAGCAACTGATTCCAACAAACAGCCCGATTCATCAATTAATTAAGTTCAAATAATCCATTAAATGGTTCAAAATAGAGTTTAATATAATCAAAACACTGCTGATAACTCAACTAATTCAAACAAATTGAGTTTTATATTAAAATACATCTTTTAATATGTCATTAGAACTCTCAAATAATCCAACAACAATTAAGTTTTACATTTTAAATCAAATGAATCTGTCAATACATCACTGGAACTCTCAAATAATCCAACATCAATCAAGTTTAAATCAAAATAACTATGTCAATACATCACTGATAATTTTAAATAATCAATCAAAATGAAGTTTTTATATTTTAAACCAAAATAAATTTGTTAATATACCACTGATACTCAAAATCAAACTAATCGAATGAATGAAAGTGATTTCATAAAAACACAGTTGATAACTCAGATAGGTTACTCATACAGTTTAATTACAGGGATAAAACCAAAACAAACATTTCGTTCAGTTCAGGTAAAACGTCAAACCAAATTGTTGGATTTTAATCGCAGTGGAGGCATGGTAAAACACTTTTACACATATAAAATCCAAATAAAAGCATATAAATCGTGATTAAAACATATGAATCGAATACTAACCTTTAATAGCGATCCAAAAGCAACGATCGGAGATCCTTAGCAGCTGCTCCTCAAACGTGAAGCACTTCACCGGTATCCACCAAGAAAACGACATTAAGGAGGAGGAGGAGGAGGTGGAGAGAATTAGGTTTTCTAAAAAAAACTTTTGGGTTGGGGTTAGAATAAAAATAGGGTTTATAATAGTATATTTATAGGCAAAATTTTCAGCTGAAATTTTCCCATAAAATATTATTATTATTAACCCATTTATTATTCTCATTAATAATTAAAATAACTTTTAATTATTAATCATTTTTCTAAACACTTTAGAAATAATTCTCTCTCTTGATTTAATTTCCTAAAATTAAATTCTTAATTAATAATATTAAGAACTTTTCTTAATTAATTTATAATCAATTAAATCTCATTTAATCAATTATTAAATTTGCCAATTAATTATTTATTTCAAAAATAAATAATTATCAGCCATTATTAATTAATTCCTCCACCATTAAATCATTCTTTTTTTGTGGTGTGACCCTGTAGGTTCAATATTAAGCCGGTAGTAGAAATAAATAATAATAAAACTATTTTATCATTTTTTATATAAATTCTCTAATTTATTAAATATGATTAATTAATTAATCATATTTATTATACATCGTGAGGGATACTTCTCAGCATATCGTGACTATCCGGATAATATGAATTCACTGCTTAGAATACCAAGAACCTATTCAGTGAATATTTACCGTACAATAAACTCCTTCTACCCTATAATGTCCTGATTAAATACAAGGCATGGATCTCGTGTCAAGCCTATCTAATTTAATCACTTGCTTTCCATTTACTATGCTCATTTCTATGTAAATTAGAAACTCCTTTCTAATTTCATTTACTATGGCCAGAGATTCCTGAACTAGCATAAGTGGAACAGCCTTGAACATTCTCTTCCTTCACTGGAAGGGGTAGATCCTTTATTGATCATACACTATCTTCGTGTACAAATTCCTATACCCAGTAGAGCCCTAATAATTGTCCCTGGAGACTAAGAACTAAACCAAAGCATAGTTCAGTATACACAAGATGACTATGATGACCTCAAGTCTAAGGATACTTGTACAACTATCACTATGTGAACAACTGCTGACACGTGAGTGAACTCCATCAGTTGTTCAGCTGTGCGAGTCATGTTCAGTGAACTTATTTTATAATAAGCACGTACATACTAGCTATAGTGTCACCACACAAATATCTATGAGAACAGACATCCTTCAAAATGAAGCAAGCATAGTATGTACCGATCTTTGCGGATTATTAATTACCAGTTAGTAATCCTATGACCAGAAACTATTTAAGTTTAGAGTTATCATCTTTTAGGTCTCACTATTATGATCTCTTCATAATCCATAAAAGCTTTACTCTAAACTATGGTATATCTTATTTAAACACTTAAATAGATAGAGCCCGTAATAAAAACAAAATAAGTCTTTTATTAATATCAATGAAATCAAAACAGATAAAAGTTATTCCTAAATCCTAATACATGATTGGACTTAGGACATATTCCTTTCAATCTCCCACTTGTACTAAAGCCAATCACTCTGGTATCTAATACCCATCTAATCTTTATGACGATCAAAGTGACTTTCAGAAAGTAGCTTTGTGAGTGGGTCTGCTATGTTGTTATGTGTGTCAACTCTATTTCAATACAACACAAGAAATGTTATCGCGCTCCCACTAACCCTTTTGTAGACACATGGTTCATCTACGTTTTTCATAAAACCAAACTCTTTGATTATCTTATCAAAATGGATGTTCCATCTACGAGAAGCTTGCTTTAAACCACAAATGGTTTGCAGCAGCTTACACACTAGGTTTTCATTTTTCTTGGAAAGAAAACCATCTGGCTATTTTCCAGATCTCATAGTCGTAGTAAGCAGCAATCGCATGCAAAATCCGAACTGATTTTAACAGGGCTACAGGTAAAAGGTTTCATCAAAGTCAATTCATTGCCTTTGTTTGAATCCTTTTGCCAAAAGCCTGGCCTTATAGGTCTCCACCTGACCATCTGCTCTAATCATTTTTTTGTATCCCGTATATATAGATTTCATTCCGGATTTCATGGCACTATGCCATTTCTCTGAGTCAACACTACTCATAGCCTTATTATAGGTCACAGGGTCGTCATCATCAATGATCGACAACTCATTGTCATTCTCAATGACAATGCCATATTACCTCTCAGGTTGGCGAGACTCTCTCCCTGACCTACGAATGGGCTGTTCCACAGAAGGTTGTTCCATCAGAACAGGTGTTTCCACTTGATCCGTAGTAGTTTGTGCTTCTTGAAATTCATCAAGTTCAATTTTGCTCCCACTGTTTACTTCAAGGATAAACTCCTTTTCCAAGAAGGTAGCATGTCTGGAGACAAACACCCGATGATCGGTGTAAAAGTAATACCCTAAAGTCTCTTTAGGATATCCCACAAAACTACATTTTACGGATCGATATTCCAGCTTTTCAGGGTCAACTTACTTGACATAAGCTGGACATCCCCAAATCTTAACGTGTTTAAGACTCGGTTTCCTTTCTTTCCATATCTCATACGGAGTTTGAGGAACAGATTTGGAAGGCACCTTATTCAGTAAATATGCTGAGGTTTCCAATACGTAACCCCATAGGAATACTGGAAGATTTGCATAGCTCATCATGGACCGAACTATGTCTAACAAAGTTCGATTTCTCCTTTTCGATACCAATCTGGAGGCGTCCATTGGGAGACTATACCATTTACTTTGAGATAATCCAGAAACTCTCCATTCAAGTATTCACCACCTCGATCTAATCGAAGAATTATAATACTATGTTTGGTTTGTTTCTCCACTTCATACTTATACTCTTTGAACTTTTCAAAGGCTTCAGACTTGTGTTTCATCAAACACATATCCGAATCTAGATCTATTATCCTTGAAAGTAATGAAGTATGAAAATCCACCCATGGCTTGCGTAGACATTGGTCCACATACATCTGTGTGTACCATTCCTAGAAAATTTGCAGCCCTCTCTCCATGTCTACTAAATGGAGACTGTAGTACCACAATGAAGTGAGATTTTCATCATCCCTTTTCTTTTATTAGTTTGTTCAATCTGAAGTAAATTATGTCACATTCATACAGACCATTATTTAAAGTACCACGTCCATAAAGAATATTATCTCTAAGAATAGAACATTCATTATTCTCAATAATAAATGAAAATCCAGCCAAGTCTAACATGGGAATAGAAATAATATTCCTCAAAATCGAGGGAACAAAATAACAATTATTTAAAACAATAGTCTTGCCCGTAGGCATATGTAAATAAAATGATTCTACATCTTCAGCAGCAACTCTTGCTCCATTTCCCATCAGTAGAATCACCTCCTCTTCCTCAAGAGTCCTACTTCTCCTTAGTCCCTGCAACAAATTGCAGATATGAGAACCACAGGCGGTATCTAATACCCAAGTAGAAATTTGATTTAATGACATATTCACTTTTATCATGAACATACCTGAATCAGAAGCGGTAGTCTCACTACCCTTCTTCTTCTTCAATTCTGCAAGGTAAACCTTGCAGTTCCTCTTCCAGTGCCCCACCTTTTTACAGTGAAAGCAAACAACTTTGCTCTTGGGGTCTTCAGCTTTTGGTGGAACCGGCGTTTTCTCACCTACTTTCTTCTTTTTGGAAGGGTTCCTCTTCCTTTTCTTAGGATTGGAACCTTCACCAATTAGAAGAACAGAACTCTTCTTAGGGGGAAAATTCGATTCCGCAGTCTTCAACATGTTGTGGAGTTCAGGCAGGCTGACATCCAACTTATTCATGTGAAAGTTCACAACAAACTGCGAGAACAAACTCGGAAGCGATTGCAAGACCAATTCTTGGCTCAGCTCCCCATCCATGGCAAAACCAAGTTGTCCAAGACGTTCAATCAAATTGATCATCTTAAGTACATGGTCATTCACAGATGATCCCTCAGACATCCTACAACCGAACAGCTCCTTCGATATCTCATATCGAGTTGTCCTCCCTGCCACATCATACAACTCTTGTAGATGCATGAGGATAGTGTGAGCATCCATATGCTCATGTTGCTTCTGTAGCTCAATGTTCATGGAAGCTAGCATGATGCATTGAGCAATATTTGCATCATCTACCCATTTACGATACACAACATGTTCATCATTATGTGCATCAATAGCAGGTTCAGTAGGCTTAGGTGAGTCAATCACGTATTCCAGCTTCTCAATCCTGAGAACAATTCTCAAGTTTCGAAGCCAGTCAGCATAATTAGGACCAGTCAATTTGTGAGCATCCAGTATGCTTCTGAGTGATAGTGCAGAAGACATAATGTATATTGTAAATCTGTAAATGATAAGCACATAACAACACTTAGCAAATATTCGATTTCATTTCAAAACACTATATGAATCGGGTCTTTATTCATAAGTGGCTCCCACTAGTTTATCTAATTTACTCAACCCCCTACGTGAAAAATTAAGCATTCATAATGATAGTGGGAATAGGGATCCTACATTCCATTACACAGCCCCGGCTGTAGCACGAACCGCCATGTAAAGTTCAATAGGCAGACAACTCTTGTCAATTACATCTTATGTTATTCCCTAACAAAACTTTAGCCTCTTAAATAATTGAGTCACGGCTGTGGCACGACAAACTCAATATTCTAAGTCAAGTCTAACCCAACATTCCGTACATTTGAATCAGTCTCCAAAGGCCCACGGCTATGGCACGTACCGACCTTTAGATTCTAATTCAATGTACACATCTCTATGTAATAGACAAGTATTTCTTATTTCGAAATCAAATCCCTCGGCTGTAGCACGAACCGACAATGATTCAAAAATAAGAACTACTTTTCTATCATGTTGGAAGGCTATGACCGACACAAGCCCATTGTATCATTGGCCAATTACTACTTGATATTATTTAATTTTAGAGGGATTATATTACGTTACAATCATAATCATATTATAAAGAGATTCTTCCTTTTAAATTAAATATTTCAAATCAATAATCAATAATTAAATGATTCCCAGATCGGGTGGAGCATTGTCAAGAGGCGTCACTTAATAACCCTTTCTTACAGATAGAAATCTGTTGTTGACAGAATCATCCTTTCTCTCATATCGAAAATTCATATTCAATTATGTGTTTCATAAACACAAGAATCTCATGATTGTATTCATAATATTATTATTAAAGTTATGAAACAATTTCACTATACTAAGTTGTCTAACAAACGCCTTATGTTCATTTAAGTTCACCTAAATCTATCATCGCATGATAAACTAAGCATATATCACATATATCACCATGAATAAACATCAAGGTAGGCATGTTACATCATCTAGCATATTGGTCTAAGCATTATACATCTCTATGTATCACATGAAGCATTTAAAAGCAATTAAAACAGTCAAAACCAGCTTTAAAACACTTCTGTTAGCTATAAACAGTTCGAAACAATTTCTTAAAATATCATATAATATACCATTAGAAGCGTCTCGAAAAGACGAATCCAAGGCACCAAAATCGTCCAAATCTGAGCTACCACGCGCCTTCACGCGCCGAAACAAGGTTCCCCACGCGCGGCCACGCGCACACGCGCTGTCAGGCGCGTGCCAGAACTCCGCCCATGCGCGCCACGCGCCCACGCGCTTCACGCGCCTATGACCCTACGTTGCGTCAGCATGACGTCATCTGATGACGTCAGCATAACGTCAGCATGACGTCAGCACTGCTTGACCGTTGACCAGCGCGTGACTGACACGCGCCGCGCGTGGCACAGGAGCGCGTGTACCCCATGCGCGCGCGCCAGACGCACGGTCCTCCCTTCTGCTTCGAACGCCGCCGCTGACTATTTTCGCACGAAATTATGTGCGCCGTACCTGTTAGACAGCCGTTTTTCTCTTGCACGGAAAAACGTGCCAATCATAACACAGCAATTCTCTGTACTCACTTTAATTCTTTCAGCAGCCAATAAAACAAATATATATATATATACTATATATACATATATTTAATAACGAAATTTAATTAAAACAACTTCAAAAATTCATAATAAAAAATCTATACATCATAAAAATATAAGAAAAATACCCAGACGATCTACAACACTTGTAGAACCCAGATCAACATTCAAAATTATTCTGAAAAATGATTTCTCATCAGACAAAATTAATCCATGATATAACTTGTAAAAATCATAATTAATTCAAACAAGCACATAAAATTCTGAAATTTTTACCACAGATCTATATGCATACAACCTAAGCTCTGATACCATTGTTGGATTTTAATCGCAGCGAAGGCATGGTAAAACACTTTTACACATTTAAAATTTAAATAAAAGCATATAAATCGTGATTAAAATATATGAATCGAATACTAACCTTTAATAGCGATCCAAAAGCAACGATCGGAGATCCTTAGCGGCTGCTCCTCAAACGTGAAGCACTCCACCGGTATCCACCAAGAAAACGACGTTAAGGAGGAGGAGGAGGTGGAGAGAATTAGGTTTTCTAAAAAAAACTTTTGGGTTGGGGTTAGAATAAAAATAGGGTTTATAATAGTATATTTATAGGCAAAATTTTCAGCTGAAATTTTCCCATAAAATATTATTATTATTAACCCATTTATTATTCTCATTAATAATTAAAACACCTTTTAATTATTAATCCTTTTTCTAAACACTTTAGAAATAATTCTCTCTCTTGATTTAATTTCCAAAAATTAAATTCTTAATTAATAATATTAAGAACTTTTCTTAATTAATTTATAATCAATTAAATCTCATTTAATCAATTATTAAATTTGCCAATTAATTATTTATTTCATAAATGAAATAAATAATTATCAGCCATTATTAATTAATTCCTCCACTATTAAATCATTCTCTTTTTATGGTGTGACCCTGTAGGTTCAATATTAAGCCGGTAGTAGAAATAAATAATAATAAAACTATTTTATCATTATTTATATAAATTCTCTAATTTATTAAATATGATTAATTAATTAATTATATTTATTCTACATCGTGAGGGATATTTCTCAGCATATCGCGACTATCCGGATAATATGAATTCACTGCTTAGAATACCAAGAACCTATTCAGTGAATATTTACCGTATAATAAACTCCCTCTACCCTACAATGTCCTGATTAAATACAAGGCATGGATCTCGTGTCAAGCCTATCTAATTTAATCACTTGCTTTCCATTTACTATGCTCATTTCTATGTAAATTAGAAACTCCTTTCTAATTTCATTTACTCTGGCCAGAGATTCTGAACTAGCATAAGTGGAACAGCCTTGAACATTCTCTTCCTTCACTGGAAGGGATAGATCCTTTATTGATCATACACTATCTTCGTGTACAAATTCCTATACCCAGTAGAGCCCTAATAATTGTCCTTGGAGACTAAGAACTAAACCAAAGCATAGTTCAGTGTACACAAGATGACTATGATGACCTCAAGTCTAAGGATACTTGTACAACTATCACTATGTGAACAACTGCTGACACGTGAGTGAACTCCATCAATTGTTCAGCTGTGCGAGTCATGTTCAGTGAACTTATTCTATAATAAGCACCTACATACTAGCTATAGTGTCACCACACAAATATCTATGAGAACAGACATCCTTCAAAATGAAGCAAGCATAGTATGTACCGATCTTTGCGGATTATTAATTACCAGTTAGTAATCCTATGACCAGGAACTATTTAAGTTTAGAGTTATCATCTTTTAGGTCTCACTATTATGATCTCATCATAATCCATAAAAGCTTTACTCTAAACTATGGTATATCTTATTTAAACACTTAAATAGATAGAGCCCGTAATAAAAATAAAACAAGTCTTTTATTAATATCAATGAAATCAAAACAGATAAAAGTTATTCCTAAATCCTAATACATGATTGGACTTAGGACATATTCCTTTCACAAATATCAATTAACCTCAGCAAACCAAATCGACTATTTCAGTTAACCACATAATTTTACACTTCGAATTATGTTAGAAATTATGAAGATTTGTTCATACCTGAGTCCATGGCCTCGAAGCATGCATGGATACTTACCTGACTCAACTCGTCTGACCCCGAGTTGAGTGACTCGGTGAGTTAACTCGGTAACTCGTCCGAGTTGACTCAACTGAGTCGTGCCGATTTCTTCACCAATCAATTTCTTTCTCCTCAATCTACCATTTATGTGTTCTTCTTCTTCTTCGTTTACCCTGCAACAATTGTTGAATACATTGAGTTAGGGTTTCAAAAATTCATCGATTTCAGTCAAATATAAGTATATATATATATATGTGCGTATATGTGTATTTTGATTCAAAACCCTAGTTCAATTGATTTGAACTCAAGTGTTTTAATCGAAATCTCTTCGATTTGCCCAAACCTAAGCTTCGATTTAATCGAGTTTTGTTTAAATCGCTTAATAATATATGTATAGTATCTGAAAATAGAGGTTTAAGAGTGTTTTGAGTGAAGGGATTCGATGACTCATCGGAAAAAAGAAAGCGGCAGCTAGGGTTTTTGAGAGAGGAACGAGAGAGAAAGAGGCAAGAGGAGAGAATGAGTGAACAGTGCAAACCCTGTTTTTAGTTATATATATATATATATATATATATATATATATATTATAAACGGCCAGGATTAAATCTAATTTATGATCAATGGCTCAGATTTTAGGTTTTAGAGAATGGGCTGGGTTGTTTTAATTGGGCTGGATAAAATTAAAGGCCTGAAATTTTTGAAGGGAATATAGATTTATTTGTATATTGGGCTGGGCTTATTAAAAAATAAGATAAAAAATAAATTTTGTTTTTAGAAAATAATTAAAACTTATTTTCGAATTAATATATATATATTTATATATATATATATATATTCAGAGAATAATTTAGAAAAATTAAGGAGTAACAATATTTAATTTATTTTAAAATAAATTTCTTTTCAATGCACTTAGTCCATTTAATTTCTCAAAATCGGATCAATAAATATTTATTGATAAATCTGAATTATTGAGAGAATTAACAAACAGTAGAAAAGAAGTTTTTTTATTTTAAAATAGATTTTTATATATATAATTGTTTACCCACAATAATATATTTAGAGAATATATTATTTATTTTAAATATTCCAACATTCCTAAATCCAAACGGAGTTTAGTGCACCTGTCAAAATTTAACGGTTTTGTAAAGATGTCAGCGATGTTATACTCATTTTCAATATGAGTCATTTTTATATCGCCTTTATTGACATGATCACGTAAAAAATGATGTCTCACATTTATGTGTTTGGATCTAGAGTGCATCACGGGATTTTTACTTAAATCAATCGCACTCGTATTATCAAATAAAATAGAGATTATATCAAATTTTGTGTTATAGTCTGCCAATGTTTGTTTCATCCACAGTATTTGTGCACAACATTTGGCAACAACTATATACTCAGCTTCAGTGGTGGATATAGATACAGGAATTTTGTTTCTTTGAAAACCATGAAACTAAACATCCACCCGGAAACTGACACGTACCACTTGTACTTTTTCTGTCGAATAAATTTCCAGCATAGTCTGAATCAGAATAACATGTCAAGTCAAATGGTATTTCTTTAGGATACCAAAGACCAATATTCGTGGTCCCTTTAAGATATCTCAGTATCCTTTTTACCGCAGATAAGTGAGATTCTTTTGGTGCTACTTGAAATCTAGCATATTTGCAAACACTATATTGTATATCGGGTTGACTTGTTGTAATATATAATAAGCTACCAATCATTCCTCGATATTTCTTAGTGTCAACGGAAATTCCTTTGGGATCCTCCATTAGTTTGTCAGATGTTGACATAGGTGTAGAAATTGGTTTGCAATTTTCCATTTCAAATTTTTTTAGCATTTCATTACAATATTTTGATTATAAAATATGAATGCCTTCGTCAGATTGTCTTATTTGCAATCCCAAAAAAAAATTAATTCACCCATCATACTCATCTCAAATTCTTTGCTCATATAGTCAGAGTATTCTTTACATAGTGCATCATTTGTTGAACCAAATATGATGTCATCTACGTATATTTGTACAAGTAAGATATCATTTGTTTCTTGTCTTATAAATAAGGTTTTATCAGCCGTTCCCATTTTAAAATTATTTTCCAACAGAAATTTGTTTAACCTTTCATACCAGGCTCTTGGGGCTTGTTTTATTCCGTATAGAGCTTTGTATAATTTGTATACATATTCTGGATGTGTTGCATCTTTAAAGTCGGGAGGTTATTTAACATATACTTCTTCTTCTAGTATCCCATTTAAGAATGCAGATTTTACATCCATTTGATATACTTTAAAATTCTTATGATATGCGAAAGCTAATAGCATTCGAATTGACTCAATTCGTTCTATCGGTGCATATGTTTCATAAAAGTCTATAGCCTTGTGCAACTAGTCTAGCTTTATTTCGCACAACAGTTCCATTTTCATCTAACTTATTTCTAAATACCCATTTAGTTCCAATTATGGAAGTATTTTTGGGTTTTGGAACAAGTTCCCAAACTTTCCTACGAGAGAATTGGGTTAATTCTTCTTACATTGCAGAAATCCAATCTTCGTCTAACAAAACTTCTTTAACGGTCTTAGGTTCTATTTGTGATAGAAAACTAAAGTGATTCACCATATTTTAAATCATTATTAACAATTTATATAACAATTCATAAATTAATTAAATCAAAAAAAATAATATACATAAAAATATTAAAATTGTGCACTTAATTCACGAAAAACACAGTAATTGCAATAATTAACATACAAAATATTATTGATACACACTAATTTTCCGAATTAGTATATTCTTCCCACAAATGCTCAATTAATGCATCTGTCAGTGCAATATGTGCCTCTTTATTTTATATTTTTCTAAAGCGGTCCAAGAATTCTTGGAATTGAGTATTTTCATCGATCGGAATATTCTCAACTTCTGGAACGGGCACTTTTGACTCTTCAATCTACTTCTATTTAAATTTTAATAAAATTATATTTTCTCATTGTTTTAGATTTTAGTTTAAAAATAAATTTTATTAACTATTAATTATATTCTTTTATTAATTATATAATTAAAATGTCAAAAATTAATTCAAAATCTCATAAATTACAAATAAGATGTAATATCCCATATTTTCAGATATTATTATTATTATTTGGAATTGTTTATGTGAATTTTATGTGAATTTTAGTGAATTATATGATAATTGAAATTGATGTTTGGGTGTTTATATGTGATATTCTTTGAGTATACTAATTTTTATATGTCTAGAATAAAGTCTAGATAATTGTGATATTTTTTTGGTAATTTTTGGGCTATTATGTTAATTTATAATGATTTATGGATTTATAAATTATTTTCTGAGTATTTATAAAACTATTTTATAAAACCGGGAAACGTCCAACTTCAACCGTTTTTGCATTTTTACAACCCGAAACCCTCTGGTAACTCCGGACATTTTCCGTGTTTTAACTTTTTCGATCCGAATTACGGTTTGACCCGTATGCGTCTTGGCGCAAAATTTTCGATGCGATAAACATTTTAATAGATCAACAAAACCCGTATTATCGAAAGATGGGATATTTTTTTACATTATTTTCTCATAGGGTGTTTTATAAGAAGCTCGGTTTTGATAATTATCTGAATCTGATATTGAATTGTATCGTTTCCATAGTTACTTAGCGGCTAAGTAATCTATTCTCGGATCCGATATGATCCAATGTGATACTTGTCACGTGTTTAAGATGCATTTATATGAATTGATCCGTAATTTGGACGCGTGTTTATTTGCGTCCTTATCGAGGTACTCGTTTTATCTCGTTTTATGTGTGTTGTATGTATTTTATGTGTTTTCGAGATTTTCTGTTTATTTAGGATGTGTTTCTGTTTTTTTTCCAAAATAAACGGACCGGAACCCCACCGGGACGTCAAAGTCCACAAAATTCATTTTTTTATTTTTATAAAATCAATCGTATTTCAAATACCCAATATTTTCATATTTTATAAATTATTCGCAATTTTTGGAAAATTTCGATATAAATGTGGTATTTTACCTCTTTTAAAATTTTCCCTAGTAATAATTATTTTTGGGCCTAATTATTTTAAATAAAAACACCCTTAGTTTATTTTGGAGTATTAATTTCCTGTAAAAGTATAAATAGCAGCAGATTTTATTATTTTATTATTCTTTTATTAAAATTTTCAGTTAATAAGAAAGCCAAGAACAAATCCTTGGGGGTGAAATTTCTTCTTCAACTTCAATCACTGTTTTTGATCGATTTAGCAAACCAAATCGGATACTCGAGTAGTCAAATTGAAGCTTAATTCACGGCCGATATTTCGGTATAATTATTTCAATTTAAGATTGAGTGATTTGTAAAATCAAAGTTTATGTAGTTTGATTTAATTCTTGAACTTTCTGGATTATTGTTGATGTGTTGAATGATTTTGATCATAGGGAGTGATTCTAGAGACCCATAGCTTCATTTTGATATATGACTTGTGTGAGTTTGATTCTGTTTTGACAAAATCGAATGTTCAGTTTTATATAGTTGAATTTTGAATCGTTTCGGTTTTGTTCTTCATTGTTTGATTATAAGATTAACAATGATAGTTTAGGCATGTTCTGGGCTTTAATTTGTTGTATTGAACGTTTGTTTTGGGTGAGAAATCGAGGAGTTGAGCTGTTGGACGGATAAAGTTGAGTTCGCCGGCATTGGGGTTGAGCTCGCCGGAGAGGACGAACGGCGGGTCGTTTGCGGCTGCTGTCGGCTGGATCGTGTTTCTGGGGAGATTACGGAAGGGTATTGAGGGAGAAAACTCGTAAAAGCCCGGCTTTCTGACTCCCGGGGAACCACCGGAACTCGGCCAGAGTTGGTGGGTCACCGGCCGGATTCTGGAAAACCCAGAACTCCGGCGGTGTTCTTCCCCAACCCGCCTGGGTTATTGGTGACCCGATTGGGTCCAAAACCAACCCGGGTTTGATCCCCTGATACCCTAACCCCAACTTCCATTTCTGTTTTCAGATTTTTAATTTAAAAATATTTCAAATTTCCTTTTTCTATTTTTTTAAAAAAATCATTTATTTTATTTTTGAAAATCATTTACTTATTATTTGAAATTCTGAAAATTATTTTCTTAATTATTTTAAATTCTAAAAATTATTTCTGTTATTATTTTCAAAAATCCATATTTTTTTAATTATTTATAAATTATTTTAATTGATTATTTATAGATTTAATTAATTGATTATCTCATTTAATTAATTAATTTTATTTATAAATAGTTAAATAAAATACAATTATTTATAATTAATTCAAATAAATTCTAGGAATTGTTTTTAAGCTTTTAAAAATTATATTTTGTTATTTAAAAATCAATTAATATTATTATTAATTGATTTAATTCAAGTTATTTCTTATTTTATTCGTAATAATTAAACCGTTCAGCCATTTAATACGAAGCAAACGCGTACAGCCTCAGAAAAATATTGCGCTTTCAATAAAAATACTTTCGAGACCCAAAACCTTTTTTTCGAAAGGTCGCTTGTTTTGTAAATCAATTCTTAGTCCCGTAGTGTTAGGCACAAATCATGCGCTAAACAATTCACGCAAGTATACGCGTTCGCAAGTAATATAGAATGATTTCTAGTTCGTTCCCACAGAGACTGTGATTAATTATATTTAATTAACACTTACTCACCGATATATGATTACTCTTCAATGTCAAGACAATAACGATTAAGGTTGATCAACTAATATTAACTACGAGAATTAAACACTTAAATTATCAATATTAAATACACATGAGATCCTAACTTCATTACTACTTCATTTAATAGTTATTGTTATTACCCTTAGCATGTAATGGTGATGATATTAATCGAACAACTAGAAACTGATAAACGCCAACTTTCGTTGTACGAATACCATTCTACCAAGCATCCACAATTAAGATAGAAGTTGAATAGGCATCAATTATGTTGAGACCCTATATGTCTACAAAATCTGACAATATAACGATTTAAGCGTAAGTTATTCATTATGATTACACAGGGCAAGTAAAACGGTTAGAGTTACCCACTAATCATTCATACAATACATGAACCTATGCTAGCATGGCAAGTTCTAAATCTCAAGATTCATTATCGCTTCACAAGAGATTAACAATCTATCTTACATGTTCGCGACGCACATAAGACGAATAAGCATAACCTATGCTAGATATCATACAATCACCACATAACAAGGCATTAAACAATTAACTGAAGAAATCCATAGTAAATCCGTTATGATCCCATGATCACGATTAGCCCATAATAGAACTCATCGCCACCATGGGATCATATGAAAACATGATAATAACAAAATGATATAAACTAATAAAAAATACTTAATAAACAATGAAGTACATCACAAGAGTATTAAGGTTCAAAGAGTAAAGAAAACTAGCATCCACTGTTACAATGAATTAAAAGAATCACAAGATAAACATATGCTTCCTCTTCTTCGTTGTTGTGTGCTAAGTCGGTCTTCTTGATCTTCTCTCCTTGTTACTTGTTGTTGAAAACGTCTCCCCAATAGGTTTATATAAGAGTCCCATAAGAAACAGCGCCAACAGAAGCCCATTCATACTCAAATTATAAAATCCAGATTTTAATTTTCCGCGCCCAGGCGGCCGCCTGCATTCACCACGCGGGCGTCTGCAACCCTTCTGGAAAATTCTTAGGTTTGCTTCTGTTTTTGCTGAATTCTTCGCACAACTCCCCAAGACTGATCCCAAGCACTTCCCTTAGCTAATTTTGATGAAATCCTCCTATCGAAGCAAGTTATACCCTAAAATGTAAAAACATTCGAAGACGCATCAAATACACAAAATAATCGAGTTCAAGACATCAATTCAAGCCGTTATGAGACTTTCTAAGTGGTATAAAATGCCACTTATCACACCCCCAAACTTAAATCGATGCTTATCCTCAAGCAGAACAGACTCAAAAATAGAACAAAACATGCATAAATGCAAACTATATGAATGCAACAATCCCCATCGCGATGACTAAACCAACCAACACATGACACATCAATAAATGCAATTAGGCGACTAGAGATCAACCAAATCATGCAAGCTAACATACAACTAGAAACGTGGTGTGTGCGAATGCTTAACAGATATGCTTCGAAACTAGATCAATCACCATAACTTATAACACTTCAAGATCATTGGAGTTTATTACGGAATCATGCTTTTATTCAACACAATAAACAAATACTTATTTGATTGTGCAATGAGTGAGGTCCATAAAATACTTATGCAATGGTATCCATTTAGCGAGTGTTAGGTTAGCGGATCTCACACTATAAAAGCCTTAGGTTACTAAGTACAAAGTCCCCTAAGAACCTAATAACTCGAATACAAAGAGCTCACTCGTGACCAATTGTGCATTAAACCATATTTTCTTTTTTCTTTTCTTTTTTTCTCTTTTTTTCTATTTTTTTCAATTTCTGAGCAAGTGCGTTTCGCTCCATCTTGCTCAACCCTAGACTACTCGTATACAATACGAGCCGGCTACTAGCCATTTGACGCCTAGCAACAACTAGCAATGAATTCCAATTTTTACTCCAATTTTATCTTTTCATGCCTTTTATTATTAAGAGCCTATCATACATTCTAAACATAAGCAGTAGATTAACCTCAATAACCATCAGACCATGACAACAATCTAGTCCTTAAGCATACTCTAAGACTTAGTGAAATTACAAGTGTTTCTAGCATGCATGCCAACCAAAAAAGATTCAACAACACTCTAGCGCTATCACTACACTCGCATCAATATCACATATCAACCGGTAAAGCAACACAAAGGGATCATGGTATATACATGAGCTATATGTCATGATAAATAAAGCTATACAATAATAAAAAAAACTATATAAAAAAAACTATATGGCAAAAATATGCAACTATATGAACTAAACTACCACTACATGACACACACACAAGTATGTTCCTTAACTACCACCCCCAAACTTAAAATCTTCACTGTCCCCAGTGAAGGTAATAAAAAGGAACACAGGGTATACCTACTCAGAAGAATCATCATCATCATCATCACCCTCAGAGGGTGGAGTGTCAGGAGGTGGATAAACAGAATCCTCACCAAAAACAGGCCACTGGATGTCAGCTCCAAGGCCTCTAAATGCAGTCCCAAGTGCTAGGGTGAGCTCCTACGCAAACCTACTATGTGACTCATACATCGCATCCATCCTCCTAGAAAGCCTCCTGTACTGGACATCAGCAAATCCCGAACCATCTCCTCCCTGGGCTCTCCAAGAACTTGCCTCTCCCTAAGCCTGACTAGACCTAGCCATGGTAGCACCAGCTGCTAGACGTCCTCCTGGGAGGTGATATCCCAAACCATGTGACTCGGGCTCTCCACCCGTCCACTCATGCATCGCATTCAACATCGCTGAATCAATAGGAGCGACCGGCATCTGCAACTGCTCATAAGAAGGCCACTGGACTCCAACTGCCTTGCACATCTTTGTGACAATAGAGGCATATAGGATAGAGTACTGCGACTTCCCCCTCAAAAACTTCAAAATCCCTTGGTAGATGAACTCACCAAGGTCCACATAATACTCCTCATTCAGAATCCCCCACAATAACCTCTTCCTCTCAACTGTATTCTCATATGCATGCGAAGAAGGCAGAAATTAGCATAAATAAATGCATTCCAAGCAGGGGCATACATGTTCATCGCGACAGCAGGAAAAGAACGATAATCGTTGGATCCCCTCTTAAACTTCCACACCGTGCCCGGATGACAGAGAGTAGCAATAATCAAGTCTGAGTCAAAATCCTCAAGGGCCTTTTCATTCCAATTCTCCTCCTGTGGTTTCCTTTGTCGCTGCCCAATAACACGGTGAATTGCCGCGGGTTGATAATCAATAGTAAGCCCACGAACAACAGAGAACCTATTTTTGTCGGTCTTGGCATTCGCATAGAACTCGCAAACAACACTCATCGGGACCGCCTCAGGTGACTCGCAGAAGGTAATCCATCCCTTCTCTGCAATCATCGGCAATAACTCACCATCCCTCCTCGATGGCAAAAACCCCCTCTCCTTCATAATCGGCTTCGTCAAAAGCTTGGCATACTCCTCTTCAGCAGCCCTATCCAATAATCGGGGCCTCGCAGCAGTACTCCTCGAAGAATCAGTAGCAGTCGGATTGTTGTTGCTGCTACCCATAGTTCTTGATCTCTTTGGGGCCATGAAAATGAGAATTAGAGTTGGAGAGTTTTGTTTTGTGTGTAGGAGAGAGTTTGTAGAGTTTGAAGTATATGGGATGTGTATGGAGAGGTTGTATGTATATACAGGGTAAGATTAGGGTTAAAAATTGAGTAGGAGTGGGGACTGTGGCTAATTTGTAGGAGGAAATCGTGGGTAATAGGGTAATGGTGCTGTGGTTTTTGATTTTTGTGTTTTTTTATAGGCTGAAAACCATTTTTTCAAGGTTCAGGTCCGCAGGCGGTCGCCTGGCACCAGCAGGCGGTCGCCTGGCACCAGCAGGCGGTCGCCTGGCACCAGCAGGCGGGCGCCTGCTAGCACGCGGCCGCCTGGTCCTAGCAGGCGGGCGCCTGCAAAGCTTCCGGAAAAAAATTTTTGCCAACATTTTTCTTATTTTTTTGGGTTTTTGGATAAAGTACTAAATTCTAAGGGTTCCTATGGTCTCATATCTTGGGTGCCTCCTAAGAAGTGCTTCTTTTACGTCATCATCTTGACGTAGAGTAATGCGATCAAGTTGATAATAAAACGGCACTAACCACTTCATGGTTTGTCATATCCCCATAATAGTGCTTCAATCTCTGACCATTTACTTTGAATGATTGGCCCGGATCATTCTCAAAAATCTCCACCGCTCCATGTGGAAACACAGTTTTGACGATAAATGGTCCAGACCACCTTGATTTCAACTTTCCAGGAAAAAGTCAGAGACGAGAGTTGAATAGAAGAACTTGTTGCCCCGGCACGAATGACTTAGGAAATAGCTTCATGTCATGCCACCTTTTTACTTTTTCCTTGTACATTTTGTTATTTTCGTACGCTTAAAGTCGAAATTCATCAAGTTCATTTAACTGAAGCATTCGCTTCTTCCCAGCTGCATCTAGATCAAGGTTTAACTTCTTCAATGCCCAATAAGCCTTATGCTCAAGCTTCGCAGGTAAATAACATCCCTTACCATAGACAAGTTAAAACGGGGACATCCCAAGTGGAGTCTTGTATGTTGTTCTATAATCCCAAACAGCTTCATCGAGCTTCAAAGACCAATCTTTCCTTGACGGACAAACGACTTTCTCTAGAATGCACTTGATCTCTCTATTAGACACTTCATCTTGACCATTTGTCTGCGGATGATAGGCAGTAGCGATGTGATGATTCACATTATAGCGTTGCATCATAAAAGTGAATTTACAATTGCAGAAGTGCGACCCTTCGTCACTTATGATAACTCGTGGCGTTCCAAACCTTGTGAATATCTGCTTATGAAGAAAACTCAACACTACCTTTGCATCATTAGTTGGTAGAGCCTTGACTTCTACCCGTTTCGAGACATAATCTACTGCCAGCAAGATGTACTGATTATTGCAGGATGAGATAAATAGTCCCATGAAATCGATTCCCCAAACATCGAAGACCTCAACTTCAAGCATCACATTTAATGGGCATCTCATCCTTTCTGGTAAGATTCCCAACTCTTTGGCAACAATTACACCTTAAAACGAACTGATGTGCATCTTTAAACAACGTAGGCCAGAAAAAACCTGCTTAAAAAAATGAGCTGCTATCTTTTCACCACCATAATGCCCACCATATATTGTGGAATGACAGTCTCGTAATATCCCCTCTGTCTCACAGAATGGGATACATCTCCTGATGATCTGGTCAGCTCCTTGTCTAAACAAATATGGTTCATCCCACATGTACCACTTCACCTCATGCAAAAACTTCTTCTTTTGAGCCGCATTCATATTAGGAGGCATTATATTGCTAACAAGATAGTTTACAATGTCTGCAAACCATGGCTCTTCCTCTTGTATTGCGAACAACTACTCATCCGGAAAAGATTCGTTGATCAATGTCTTATCATGTGAAGTAAAATCGGGATTCTCCAATATAGAGAGATGGTCAGCTACTTGATTTTCAGTAACTTTTCGATCATTGATCTCTAACTCAAATTCATGTAGCAAGAGCACCCAACGAATAAGTCTAGGCTTCGAATCCTTCTTTGAGACCAGATAGCGGATGGCAGCGTGATCAGTGAATACTGTCACCTTTGTCCTAAGTAGATAAGATCGAAATTTTTCGAAACCAAAAACTATCGCCAAGAGCTCCTTCTCAGTAGTGGTGTAGTTCAATTGGGCTCCATTTAGCGTCTTACTAGCATAGTAGACCACATGAAAGATATTAGACTTTCGCTGCCCAAGAACTACTGCTCCCACCGCATAATCACTTACATCACACATCATCTCAAAAGGTTCTCTCCAATCAGGTGCCGTAATAACTGGTGCAGTGATCAAACTCTTCTTGAGAGTCTCGAATGCTGCCAAGCATTCATCATCAAATTTGAACGGCACATCTTTCTCGAGCAAGTTGCACAACGGCTTAGATATCTTAGAGAAATCCTTGATGAAACGCCGATAAAAACCCGCATGACCAAGAAAACTACGGATTCCTTTCACAGAAATAGGTGGCGGAAGATTTTCAATGACTCCCACCTTGGCTTTATCCACTCAAGACCATTACTAGAGAGCTTATACCCATGAATGATGCCTTTCTACACCATGAAGTGACATTTTTCCCAATTGAGCACCAGATTGGTTTCCACACACCTTTTGAGCACCAAACGGAGATTATTCAAGCATTCATCATACGAATGTCCAAAGACAAAGAAGTCGTCCATGAACACTTAGATATTATTTCCAATCATATCAGAGAATATAGCCATCATGCATCTCTGAAAAGTGGCAGGTACACCACATAAGCTAAAAGAAACTCTGCGGAAAGCAAACGTGCCAAATGGACAAGTGAAAGTAGTCTTCTCTTGATCTTCTGGTGCAATGCAAATCTGATTGTAGCCCGAATAGCCATCCAGGAGACAATAATACTCATAACCAACCAACCTATCAAGCATCTGATCAATAAATGGAAGAGGGAAGTGATCCTTCTTTGTGGCTTTATTCAACTTTCTATAGTCCATGCATACCCTCCATCATGTGACTGTTCGAGTGGGGATGAGCTCGTTCTTCTCATTTTCAACCACAGTAATACCTCCTTTCTTAGGTACACATTGCACGGGGCTCACCCAAGAACTATCAGAAATAGGATATATAATTCCTGCATATAGCCATTTTAGAATTTCTTTCTTCACCACTTCTTTCATGATAGGATTAAGCCTTCGCTGTTTCTCAACAGTCGGCTTGCTACCTTCCTCTATCAGAATTTTATGCATGCAATACGAAGGGCAGATCCCTTTTATATCTGCTATAGTCCATCTGATGGCCGATTTGAATTCTCTCAAAATCCTTAAGAGCTTGTCCTCATCACTACCTGAAAGGTCAGATGCAATAATAACAGGAAAAGTAGATGCATCACCTAAAAAAAGCATACCTCAAGTGTTCAAGCAATGGTTTAAGCTCCAAATTAGGTGCTTCCTCAATAGATGGTTTGAGCTTTCCCTCAGCATTCTTGAGATCAGTATTACCAAGAGATTCAAATGGCATGTCTAGCTTTTGTTTCCAAGGAGAAGCATTTAGATATTGTAACTGCTCATTGCCTTCCTCATCATCACTGTCAAATTCCCCCAATAAGGCTTTTTCTAAGGCATCAGACCTTAGCACATGATCCAGTTCTGAAATAACTGCAGAATCGACCAAATCCATCTTGAAGCACTCCTCATCTTCAGTAGGGAATTTCATTGCATTGAACACATTGAATGTCACATCCTGATCTTGCACCCTCATAGTAAGTTCACCTTTTTGCACATCTATCAAGGTACGGCCTGTTGCCAAGAAAGGTCTTCCAAAGATTTTGGGAATCTTCTTATCTTTCTCGAAATCCAGAATGACAAAGTCTGCAGGAAAGATGAGCTTGTCCACCTTTACTATCACGTCCTCCACGATGCCTCGTGGGTATGTAATCGAACGATCAGCCAATTATAGAGACATGTAGGTGGGCTTCGGATCAGGAAAATTCAGCTTTTTAAAGATAGACAACGGCATCAGATTGATGCTTGCTCCCAAATTGCAAAGGCACTTGTCAAATGATAATTTGCCAATGGTGCAAGGAATGGTGAAGCTACCTGGATCCTTAAACTTTGGAGGTAACTTTTGCTGCAGCACGACACTGCACTCTTTCCTTAGAGCAACGGTATCAAGATCATCCAGTTTCACCTTCCTTGAAAGAATACCTTTCATGAATTTCACATAACTAGAAATTTTCTCCAGAGCCTCAGCGAAAAGTATGTTGTTGTAAAGTTTCTTGAACACCTCCAGAAATTTACCAAATTGCTTGTCCAGTTTTGTTTTTGCAATCTCTTAGGAAAAGGTGGTGGAGGATAGAGTTGTTTCTCCCATGTATTACCCTCAGGAAGAGTGTGTTTAACAGTAGTCTTCCTTGGTTCCCCCTCTTTCTCCTTTTGCTTCTCTTCTTCATCTACAACTTCAACTTCTCCATCCTTTGCTTTTTCAGCATCAGCAACTTTTTCAAACCTTAAGGTGACAACTTTGACTTGCTCTTAAGCTTCTTTCCTACCTGGCACTTCAGTATCGCTGAGAAGTGTGCCAGGTTGACGATTGAGCAAGGCATTGGCTATTTGTCCAATTTGATTTTCCAAGGTACTGATAGAAACAACCTGACTTTTGCACAACAGCTTTTACTCCTCAAAATCAGCACTCGAAGGTGGAGCAGCACCTCATTGTTGAGGATATTGTTGCCTTTGAGCATATTGCTAAGGTTGCTGGAATCCAGGTGGATTAAATTGTTTACTTGCAGCTTGCTGATATGGTTGCTGAACAGCATTCTGATTATTGCTCCAGCTGAAATTGGGATGATTTTTGTTATTAGGATGATAAGTAGCGGGCACCGGCTGCTGGGATCTCTGAAAATTGTTCACATACTGAACATATTCATTAACAAGAGAACACTGATCCGTAGCATGAGAGCCTGCACAAAGCTCACAGACAATAGCTATTTGATTTACTCCATAGTTGGCTAAAGAATCGACCTTCATAGACAGCGCTTGAAGCTGCGTTGTAATAGCTGTAGTTGCATCAACTTATAGAATACTTGCTACCTTCCCAGACATCATCCTTTGAGTTGGGTTTTGATACTCGTTTGAAGCCATAGTTTCAATGAGATTATAGGCCTCAGTATAGCTTTTAACCCACAAAGCGCCTCGAGAAGCTGCATCGAGCATGGGCCTAGATCGGGCCCCTAAACCATTATAGAAACCATTGATCACCATCCAGTCAAGCATACCATGATATGGACCCTTTCTCAACATCTCCTTGTAGGGTTCCCAAGCTTCGCACATAGATTCTCCTTGTTGCTGCGCAAACTGAGTAAGAGCACTTCTCATAGCTGCAGTCTTGGCCATTGGATAGAACATCACCAGAAACTTTTGCGCGAGATCTTCCCAAGTAGTGATGGACCCAGTCGGTAAAGAATGTAACCAGTCCTTAGCTTTGTCCCTCAGAGAGAATGGGAAAAGCCTCAGCTTGATAGCCTCATCAGTAACACCATTATATTTGAAAGTACTACAGATCTCGACAAAATTCCTGATATGCATGTTGGGATCTTCAGTCGCAGCACGTCCAAAAGAAACAGAATTCTGCACCATCTGAATAGTGCCCGGCTTGATTTCAAAAGTATTGGCCTGAATAGCCGGATGAATGATGCTTGAATGAATGTCATCAATTTGAGGCCGAGAAAATTCCATAAGAGCTGGATCAGCTTGAACTATACGATCACCCATTATTACAGGTTCTTTCTTTTCACTCTCTTTATCCGAATCTTCAAAAACTATCTTCTCCGGAAAGTCAAGAGTTGTATCTATCTCCTCAGCCGTATCTAGATTTCTCTTGCGGGTGCGAGAACGTGTTTGCATAAACGCTCACTAGAGTACCTGAAATACAACCGGAAGCAATAAGTAACAAGTCTTAATCAATGAATCCTAATGACCACTGATAGCAAGTACATAAACTAAATAAATTAACACCGAGTCCCCGGCAGCGGCGCCAAAAACTTGTTAGGCATAAATCATGCGCTAAATAATTCACACAAGTATACGCGTTCGCAAGTAATATAGAATACTTTCTAGTTTGTTCTCATAAAGACTCTGATTAATTATATTTAATTAACACTTACTCACCAATGTATGATTACTCTTCAATGTCAAGACAATAACAATTAAGTTTGATTAACTAATATTAACTACGAAAATTGAACACTTAAATTATCAATATTAAACACACATGAGATCCTAACTTCATTACTACTTCATTCAATAGTTATTGTTATTACCCTTAGCATGTAATGGTGATGATATTAATCGAACAACACGAAACTGATAAACGCCAACTTTTATTATACGAATACCATTCTACCAAGCATCCACAATTAAGATAGAAGTTAAATAGGCATCAATTATGTTGAGAACCTATATGTCTACAGAATTTGACAGATAACGATTTAAGCGCAAGTTATTCATTATGATTACACAGGGCAAGTAAAACGGTTAGAGTTACCCACTAATCATGCATACAATACATGAACCTATGCTAGCATGGCAAGTTCTAAATCTCAAGATTCACTGTCGCTTCACAAGAGATTAACAATCTATCTTACATGTTCGCGACGCACATAAGACGAATAAGCAGAACCTATACTAGATATCATACAATCACCACATACCAAGGTATTAAACAATTAATTAAAGAAATCCATAGTAAATCCGCTATGATCCCATGATCACGATTAGCCCATAATAGAACTCATCGTCACCATGGGTTCATATAAAAACATGATAATAACAAAACAATATAAACTAATAAAAATACTTAATAAACAATGAAGTACGTCACAAGAGTATTAAGGTTCAAAGAGTAAAGAAAACTAGCATCCACTGTTATAACGAATTAAAAAAATCATAAGATAAACGTATGCTTCCTCTTCTTCGTTGTTGTGTGCTAAGTCGGTCTTCTTGATCTTCTCTCCTTGTTATTTGTTGTTGAAAACGTCTCCCCAATAGGTTTATATAAGAGTCCATAAGAAACAGCGCCAACAGAAGCCCATTCATACTCAAATTATAAAATCTAGATTATAATTTTCCGCACCCAGGCGGCTGCCTGCATTCACCACGCGGGCGCCTGCTACCAGGCGGTCGCCTGCTCCTTCCAGGCAGGCGCCTGCAACCGTTCTGGAAAATTCTTAGGTTTTCTTTTGTTTTTGCTGAATTCTTCGCACAACTCCCCAAGACTAATCCCAAGCACTTTCCTTAGCTTATTTTGATGAAATCCTCCTATCGAAGCAAGTTATACCCGGAAATACAAAACACTAGAAAACGCATCAAATACACAAAATACTCGAGTTCAAGACATCAATTCAAGCCGTTATGAGACGCTCTAAGTGGTATAAAATGCCATTTATCACGTAGTGACTGAAAAATCATATTTTGACCTGATTTCAGTTTTAAACATACCGAGTCCAACCTTTTGACGAACTGAGTCATGTGTTATATGAATTATATGTTACATGGATTATGTGCTTATGTCATATGTGAATTATGTGTGTACGTGGGTCAAGATTCTTGTGTTGACTGTGGTAATTATGTGTGGGCTATCGTATGGGTAGACGATAGGGTTTTAACGCGCAGTTCATTAAGTAATTATCGTTCAGACGGTTAAAGTTGTATCTCTTAATTATAGATGCAGATTATTCAAGTTGATCAGGACAAAGCGTTGGATAAAGAGCGAGATGGAATGGTATTTGATATCTGCCTTCTAGAAATTGCAGGAGCAACATATCAGAGATTTAGCGAAGTAAAAGACGGTGATGTTTGGAGACCGAATATGAGAATAGATGTGTCGTTGCGAGTGTGACTAACTGCCAAAAACCAAATGCAAGTATCCCTATCATCACTTATTGTTCAACTGATATTTATTTTAAATCTACTTATGCAAGTATTGATATCCTTATTCTCAGTTTTGAATAGATAAATATTTTACATATCGCTGAAATAAATGATTCCGTTTATGCAAATACTTATCTGCTATTCTATGTTCAGAATAGTCAAGTGTTTTACTTATCCAAATATCGGATTTATAAATGTTTTAGATTTTGAGAAAGATGACGTTGTTTTGGGTATTCTGCCCAAGTAAATGGGTGAATAAAATTTATAAGGGTGTCGAGTATTATGACCCCTCTCAATTAAACGATTTAAGATTGGATGATCAAAATTGCATAAGAGGACGTGGCGGCGGTCCAGCGGAGATTTAGGTATTATACAAGATATAATACCTTTAGGCCGATATGTGCCTTGGATGCCCCATTTGTTTAGTTGGATATGCTTCGGCATACCGGTGTTGCTCCGCGGCTGATCACCGGTGGCAACACACCGTCGTTCGAGAATTCCAATTTAAATTATTATATTGCTTTTGATAATCTTATAAGAAATGGTTTATCAAGTGTTTTGGTTTTGAATAAAAGGTGAAATGCAGTTTTGATTCAGTTTCTGATTTATGCTAATACTTACTTTGTTGTTAAATATCAAAGGTGGTATTAGTATAGATGATTGATGTTGACTTCAGTATGGGATGTTGTGAGCATCAAAGTTCGTATTGATATCTAATTTGATACGATAACAAAATGAGTATTAATATCAAGAGTTCGGTTTTGATAAAAGTTTATGATTCAATCCATAATTATTGCTTCTTGTTATTGTTGTTTACGATATTTCCGTAAACAAGATTTTACGAGTTTTATCCTCGTCAAGATTCAAAGTATTGCTGAAGCATTTCGCTCGAAAACATCAAAAAGAGTTTTGAATACAGTGAGAAACAATTATCCGATTCTTTAATAAATTTTCTGTTTCAGCAATTATGATTTTTAAATGTTCTGCTCTAATGCAGATTTCGGTGTTATATCAAAAGACCCTATATATGCTATAATGAACTTGCTGAGCATTTCTTCCGCTCATACTATCCTGTTTTTAAATTTAACCTCCAATGAGGATTAGCTTGCGCTTTTTAGCTGCGTAATTCGAGGAAGCAAAGAAGAAGCTCTTGGAAGGTGGTTGGTCTAGGGTTGCAGGCTAGTGTAAGTTCTATTGTGTAAAGTTGTTTATATTATATTATATTATATTATAGTTGTGTATTTTATAGTTGGGCCTAGTATACTTCTTTTCAAAGTTATACTAGCGGGTTAAGTTTTGAGATTGAGAATTATTGAAAAGAGTTTTAAAAGAAAGTGAAAAATATATTTGTAGAATTTGGATATCTTATTTCCAGAACTGTAACCTTAAAAGATCTTGGATTACTTTGGGTTCATAAATGATCAATATCTTCCGCTGGCATTTATTTATTGATTAAACAGGTCATTTTAGATTGAGATTTCATAGTGACGACCAAATCGTCTTACCCCGGATTTGGGGGCGTTACATAAGAAAACCATTATTTTATATTAAAACAAGTGATCCAAATTTGGACCAGTTAACAGTAGTGATCCAAATTTGGATCAGTGTTATTCACTGATCCAAATTTGGATCACCATTTGGATAACTGTTGTAGGAAAATTTGGGGTAATCTGCCCCAAATTTGTATCTTTGGATCACTGTTGGATTTTTCCCTTACAGTTCATACTATGTTTTTATGCTTCTGTCCAAAAACCAAGCCCAAAAGGTATATTTCATGATAGGCTGTCAATGGATCGGATTTGGATCGGATCGTCCTTGATTCATATCCTGATCCATTTATTTTTACCAGATTCGAATTCAGATTGGATCATAGCCGGATTTTTTAAAATATGATTCATATCCTAATCCGTAAGATTTTCGGATTTTCAGATCGGAGCTCCGTTACGTTATATTTATAAAAAAGGCCGCATTTATATTATGTTGAAATCACTAATAATAGTGATTCACAGTTAGCAAAAAAATGTGTATTCTGAATCAAACTATTTAGACAATACTAAGCTAACTATCCCCCAAATTTAGCTAAAGTGGATATATATTAATAAATCAGCAATAGTCAAGTTCAAAATCTTGTATTAAACAATACCAATGCCACAAAATGCTACATAAGGATCAAAACAGTAAGCTGCATGGTGTCTCACCAACTCAAAAGAAAAAACAGAACACTTGTTATTACACTAGTAAATTAGTATCAATGAAACTCAACCTCTCAAATCAAAGATCACATAATAGAAACATAAACATAACTTACATAACTATCACTTGGTTTTTTATTCTTATATATATATATGTATATATATATTGTTAGATATATTTGATAATGTCATGGCTAATATGTTTTATGTTTAGCTTTCAGATCTTGTGTGAACAGGATAGATCAGTACTTAACTGTTGATCAGTACTTATACTGGAAGTCAGGACTTAAGGATATCAGTACTTGTTTTATCAGGAGATAATCATCAGAAGATAGATATCAAAACTTAAGTGCTGAAGGACAATCAGATAAGGACAGTAGCTGATTAAAGGAAAGAAGATCGAGATAAACATAAGAAGAGATATGCATGAAGAAGGAATTCCGTGAAGAATGGAATACTTGGAATAGAAGATATCTGATTGATATATTTTAGGAAGTAGAATTATATTCCATATCAATTAGCGATTATCTTGTAACTGTGTAGTATATAAACACAGGCATAGGGTTTACACTATAAGTGTTATCATTATCGAAGTTATTATTCTATATAACCCTAGCAGCTCTCGTGATATTTGTTCATCACTGAGAGGTAACAGTTCCATATTGTAACAGAGTTTATTGTTTCAATAAAGTTTGTTTTCTGTTACTTAAGTTCTTTAAGTTCGATTTGAGTGTACTATACACTGTATTCACCCCCTCTACAGTGTGTGTGTGACCTAACAATTGGTATCAGAGCCTATCTGTTAACATACATACAGTTAAAGATCCAAACACAATCATGTCGGACACAGAAACTCCAACTAAGCCTACTAAAACTGAGGAACCACCGAAGACACAAATTCAGAGTCGGTATGAGACCATCAGAGTCCCCATACTGAGACCATCTGAATATCCCATATGGAAGGTAAGGATGACCATGTTCCTAGAAGCAACAGATCCAGAATACCTTGATAGAATCAAGGAAGGTCCTCACAAACCAATCAAACTCGCTGTTACAGTTGCAGGTGAAGCAGCAATGACCGTACCAAAGGAGAAGAGTGATTATACTGCTGAGGACATAGCATCAATTGCTAAGGATGCTAAGGTACGACACTTACTGCATAGTGCCATTGATAATGTAATGTCAAACAGGGTAATCAACTGCAAGACTGCTAAGGAGATATGGGATGCTCTGGAAACAAGATGTCAGGGAACTGACACAATTAAGAAGAACAGGAAGACAATACTCACTCAAGAGTATGAACACTTTGACTCAAAGACTAATGAGTCATCGAATGATTTATATGATAGATTTGTCAAACTTTTGAATGATTTGTCATTGGTTGATAAAGAGTATGATCTTGAAGATTCAAACCTTAAGTTCCTGTTAGCTCTTCCTGAATACTGGGATTTGAAGGCAACGATAATAAGAGACAACTACAATCTTGATGAAACAACTCTTGACGAAATCTATGGAATGCTCAAGACACACGAGCTGAAGATGGAACAAAGAAGCAAGAGGAAAGGAGGAAAGTCAAGGACAGTTGCTCTTAAGGCTGAAGAAGAATTCCCCAAAGCAGCTTCCTCAAAGAAAGACAAGGGTAAAGCTCTTTTCATAAAGTCTGATACTGAGTCATCAAGTTCTGAGAGTGATGATGACTCAGATTCTGAAAGCTTGCCTGAGACTGATGCTGATGAGGAGATGATGAAACTGTGTTCTCTTATAGTGAAAGGAATCACAAAGATTGCATACAGGAAGTTCAGGAAGGGAAAGAAGTTTTCCAGGAAAAGCATAAGTTCTGATAAGAAGAATTTCATAAGATCTGAAGGCAGAGGAGGAAAGTCTGACATAGGAGATTACACCAATGTTAAATGCTATAACTGTGGTGAGAAAGGCCACATATCTCCTGACTGCAAGAAGGTAAAGGGTGACAGAGGCAAGGCTCTTGTCATAAAGCAGAAAAGCTGGACAGACACTTCAGACTCTGAAAGTGAGGAGAACTATGCATTGATGGCAAATGCTGATAAAGAAAGTGCTGAGAGCAGTTCTGAAGCTGCTGAAATAAAGGTACCTCAGACTACTTATGCTTTTCATACTGATGATATTAATGAGTTGAGAAGATATCTTAAAACCATGTTTGTTAGTTATAGAGATCAAACCTTAACATGTGAAAGATTAACTTCTGAAAATCTTGTTTTTAAGAAAAGAAATAATTTCTTAGAAAAAGAGTTAGTTATATTCCATCAAACTCAGAAGGATAGAGATGATGCTTTTTATGTTAGGGATGAAGTGCTAAAAATGAATGAATCTCTAAAAACTGAGTTAGAAAAGGAAAGAGAGATAATCAGGACTTGGACTAACTCTGGAAGAACAACTCAAAATTTGCTAAGTAGTGAAAATTGGAAAGAGGGCTTAGGTTATGGAGAAAATAAGAATGATAAAGGAACTGAAGAAATTAAGCCTGTTGTTAAGCAAAAGCCAAAGTTAAAACCTGTTAAGTTTGTAACTGTAAAGTCTGATAATGAGAAATCAGAAGTTAAAGAGGAATTAACTTCTGCTAAACTAAAACAGGAAAAGACAGCTGAAGTAAACATAGACTTAATGACAAAGAAGCAGCTTAAGCATAAGCTGAAAGATGTCAAGAATGCAAACAAGGTAAAATCACCTAGGAAAAATAGGAATGGAAAGGAAGGTGTGAATAAAAGCAATGATTATAAACCTGTTCCTGATGCTCCTAGGAAAACATGTTATAACTGTGGAAGTTCTAACCATCTGGCTTCTTTTTGCAGGAAAAATAAGAATATTAACTCCTTACCTTCAAAATCAGGAGTTAAGAGTCAGTCAGTTAGATACAAACCACAAAATCCTTGTTTTCATTGTGGTAGTTTATGGCATTCCATTTATACTTGTAAGGAATATCATAGTTTGTACTATGATTATTATCAAATAAAACCTTCTTTGAAGAAAGTTTCCATTGTTCCTTCTAGTATAAATTCTGATTCAAAGTCTGATAATGTAAATTCTAATAAGAAAAATGTTAACATAAACTCTGATGCTAAATCCGCTGCAAATGTTAACAAACTTAATAAGGCCAAAGGATCCAAGCAAGTCTGGGTCCTTAAAACTAATAATTAGTGGTCTTTATGATTGCAGGGCAACAGGAAAAATATTCTAGTTCTGGACAGTGGATGTTCAGGTCATATGACTGGAAATAAGGCCCTACTATCAGACTTTGTGGAGAAAGTTGGCCCAAGTGTTTCTTATGGAGATGGCAACATTGGAAAAACATTGGGATATGGCAATATCAATCTTGGGAATGTCATCATTAAAGAAGTAGCTCTGGTCTCAGGACTTAAACACAACCTTCTGAGTATAAGTCAAATCTGTGACAGAGGTTATCATGTTGATTTCTTTGAAGAACACTGTGAAATTGTGAGTAAATCTAAAGGAAAAGTTGTTCTGAAAGGATATAGACGTGGTAACATTTATGAAGCTAAACTTTCAACAAGTACTGATGGCTCTGCAATCTGTCTGTTAAGTAGAGCATCAATTGAAGAAAGCTGGAATTGACATAAGAAACTCTCTCATTTAAATTTCAACAATATAAATGAACTGGTCAAGAAAGATCTTGTGAGAGGATTGCCAAACACAGTATTTGCTCCTGATGGTCTTTGTGATTCATGTCAAAAAGCCAAACAAAGAAAATCTTCATTCAAGAGCAAGACTGAATCATCAATTCTTGAGCCTTATCATCTTATACATGTTGATCTATTTGGTCCAGTAAATGTCATGACTATTGCAAAGAAGAAGTATGCGTTGGTCATAGTGGATGAGTTCACCAGATACACATGGGTGTATTTCTTGCACACAAAAAGTGAAACTGCATCTATCTTGATTGATCATGTCAAACAGCTGGATAAAATGGTCAAAGATTCTGTGAAAATTTTAAGGAGTGATAATGGCACTGAGTTCAAGAATTTGATAATGGAAGAGTTCTGCAAAAGCCATGGAATAAAGCAGGAATTTTATGCTCCTGGAACTCCACAGCAAAATGGAGTTGTTGAAAGGAAGAATAAAACTCTCATTGAAGCTGCACGTACAATGCTTGAAGTAGCAAAGCTTCCAACCTATTTCTGGGCTGAAGCTGTGCAGACTGCTTGTTTTACTCAAAATGCAACACTCATTAACAAGCATGGAAAAACACCATATGAGATGGTGAAGAAAAAGAAGCCAAATCTGAAATATTTTCATGTATTTGGATGCAAGTGTTTTGTTCTCAAGACTCATCCTGAACAGCTATCAAAGTTTGATCTAAAAGATGTTGAAGGAATCTTTGTTGGATATCCACTTTCCACAAAAGCCTTCAGAGTCTATAATTTGAGAACAAAAGTGGTCATGAAATCTATCAATGTCTCTTTTGATGACAAGAAGATCACTGGTCTTAAAGATTTCGTTGACCATGATCAGTTGAGATTTGAAAATGAAGACTCATATTCTGATACTGAAAATCCTGACAGTCTAAGTCCTGATACTACAAACTCTGACAGATTAAACTCTGATGTTATTGAAACTGTGGTGACTACGTTAAAGGAAGATGCACCTATGCAGGGGGAGCATACTCAAGATCCTACCACATCTCAAGAAACATCAGAACATGCATCTGGCTCTTCAAGTTCTGATTCGTCAAGTTCTGATAAGCCAAGTTCTGATAATGCTGAAAATCTTAATTCTGAAGAATCCAACTCAGAGAGCATAGTTTCAGGGGGAGCATCAGAAAATGAAAATGAAGATAGCATGGATCATGGGGGAGCATCCAGTTCTAGAGAAAACATTCCATCTGCAAGGAAGTGGACAAAATCACATACACCTGATTTGATAATTGGAAATCCTGATGCAGGTGTCAGAACTAGAACAGGTACTTCAAATGAGTGTCTATACAATTCTTTTCTCTCTCAGACTGAGCCAAAGAAAGTAGAAGAAGCTCTTCAAGATGCTGATTGGGTGCAAGCAATGCAGGAAGAGTTGAATGAATTTGAAAGAAACAAAGTCTGGACC
Organism: Apium graveolens; assembly: GCF_009905375.1. Taxonomy (NCBI): domain Eukaryota; kingdom Viridiplantae; phylum Streptophyta; class Magnoliopsida; order Apiales; family Apiaceae; genus Apium; species Apium graveolens. The sequence goes on along the minus strand of NC_133657.1, from coordinate 16,737,728 downwards.
CTAGTGCCAAGACCAAAGAATAGATTTGTTGTTGGTACAAAGTGGGTATTCAGAAACAAAACTGACAGTGATGGCATAATTACAAGGAATAAGGCAAGGCTGGTTGCAAAAGGATATTCTCAACAGGAGGGAATTGATTATGATGAAACATTTGCACCAGTTGCTAGGTTAGAAGCCATAAGGATATTTTTGGCTTATATTGCTCACAAAAAGTTTACTGTCTTTCAAATGGATGTGAAAAGTGCTTTTCTCAATGGAGAATTGGAGGAAGAGGTATATGTTGAACAACCTCCAGATTTTGTAGATACCAAACATCCAGATTATGTCTACAGGCTTGATAAAGCACTTTATGGACTTAAGCAAGCTCCTAGAGCATGGTATGAGACTTTAGCTCAGTTTCTTCTGGAAAGTGGATTCAACAGAGGGACAATAGACAAAACATTGTTCTACCTCAACCATGGAAAGGACTTACTTCTGGTCCAAATTTATGTTGATGATATCATTTTTGGATCTACAAATGACAAACATTGCAAGAAGTTTGCCAAACTAATGCAGTCAAGATATCAGATGAGTATGATGGGGGAACTTAGCTATTTTCTGGGCCTTCAAGTCAAGCAGAATGAGGAAGGCACTTTTATTTGTCAAACCAAGTACACCAGAAACTTGCTAAAGAAATTTGGAATGCAAGATTGTTCAAGTACATCCACTCCAATGGCCACTGCAACAAAACTGGATAAGGATACCGGTAAATCAGTAGATATTACTGACTACAGAGATATGATTGGCTCTCTACTCTATCTAACTGCTAGTAGACCTGATATCATGTATGCTACCTGTCTTTGTGCAAGATTTCAAGCAGATCCAAGAGAACCTCACTTAACAGCTGTAAAAAGAATCTTTAAGTATCTTAAAGGAACAGCTGCTCTGGGATTATGGTATCCTAGAGAATCAGATTTTAAACTAATAGGTTACTCAGATGTAGATTTTGCAGGTTGCAAAATTGACAGGAAAAGCACAAGTGGAAGCTGCCAATTTCTTGGAGGCAGATTGGTTTCTTGGTACAGCAAGAAACAAAAGTCAATTTCCACATCAACTACAGAAGCAGAGTATATTGCTGTAGGAAGCTGTTGTGCACATATTCTTTGGATGAATAATCAGTTACTGGATTATGGGTTAACATATTTCAAAATCCCTATTTACTGTGATAATCAAAGTGCTATTGCTATGACAGGTAATCCAGTTCAACACTTTATGACAAAGCACATCAGCATCAGGTACCAGTTCATCAGGGAACATGTGGATGAAGGTACAATGGAATTGCATTTTGTTCCCACAGATCAACAGTTGGCAGATATCTTCACAAAACCATTATGTGAAGCTACTTTTACAAGATTGGTAAATGAACTTGGAATGGTTTCAGGTTCCTTCTCTAAATCTGCTTAGACTTGTTCTGTGTTATCAGACTTTATGCTCAGTATTTACAGAATTAATCTCATTGTGTATTCTATGCTTAATTGCTAAATATTTTTAAGTACTGACTGTTGTCTGATATGTATTTCTCAACTCTGATAAGTGATATGTCTGTTTCAGTAATTATTCAATCCTATGAGGATAACTATGCTAGATACTGACCTAGTAGTCTTCAATAAACAAATGATTCCATGGAAGAAGTAATTATTTCAGTGGAAATCTTATGACACTAGCAAATTCTGATAATTGAGCTTAGTTAAGTTCACTTTGTATATCTTATTACTAAGTCAAAAATTAGAATAATGCTACTCATCTGTTAAGTTCTGATACTAGTAAAACTGTTGAATGCACTAAGTGCTGATAGACCTCTCTTATCAAAAGAAAAAGCAAAAAGATCAAAGAATAAAATCAGGTACTCCTTTGAGATCTAGAGTAAAAATGTGGAAGGGACGACCCAAGTGCATTGCTGGTATGAAGTAAATATGCATCAGAAAAGCAAAATATTTTCTTGGTGACTTTTCACACTCTATGATTACTGGAGAAATACTCTGAAAATAGCATAAATTCTGATAAACAGTCGTGACTCACTTACACTGAGAAGCCACTGTAAAATAGAATTTCAAAAGATGCATAAAATTAGCACAAAATAGTTGAGGTGGACTCAAGCATAAACTCATTCTTCAGTCGGTTTCAGGACAATGACAGATCTTTAGCAAAATTTTAGTTATGCCTTATTTCTAAGATGTACTGCAGTGAATCAGAATTTACTCTTTGTCTGTTTTTAGCTTAATGCACACACTAATCACTCCATCTGAATGATGAAAATTTCTGTGGTGGTCTATGTTATTTTCGATAAACAGTCAGTGTGTCCTTATTGCACAAATTTTGAGGACAAGTTCTAAGTTACACGTTCTGATGATTAAGTTCTGACGTCCATAACTCAGAACTTGTATGAGGATTTACTAAGATGGGCATTCCTTTTTCGAGTTAAGAAATTATGTTCTGATGACTGTTAAGTTCTGGTATAGGTCTAAGTTCTGATTTCTCAGTCTAATCCTTTACTTGGCTTATCTTTGAATAAAATTTGATAACAGTCTCAGTTTGTACTCAAATATGTTGAAGTGGAAGATTAATAGTCACTATGATTAGAATTAATGGTTTTGTACTTGAACAGTCCACTGTTTCTTGTGTCTTGTGCGGTCTAGACCATGATTCCTCTTTCCAATGACTGTTATTCTTTTTCAAAGTCTAGGGAGACGAGGTAGAATTAATTCTACCTGTCAGCATTAAATATCTTTGCGTCTCTTGGCATTCTCTTGCCTATATAAGCAACCACTTCACATCAGTCTTTCCATCACATTCTTCTCACACACTTATCCTCCTTCTTCTGTCAAAAACACAATGGTTCGATACAACATGTTTTTGAACACACAAACCTTCACAATGGAGCTCAGTTGTGCCGAGTGGCAGCAGGAGTGGCATATAACAGCCATTCCTGAGGAGATCTGGGACTCTGTCCCACAGGAGGTGCTGGCTCACCTTCTATTCTTCGAGATGGATTACCATCGCCATCTGGAGCGCCTGGAGGAGGAAAGGCGGGAAGCTATCCGTCAGCAAGAGTGAATCATACGACTCGCCATCTTGTTCGTCGAAGATAGCAAGAGGAAGATGACTTAATCTTGTCTTCTTCCTGTTCTTCTTCATCCTCAGCTTTGTCAGGCTTCTTAGCCAGGACTAAAGCTGTTGATGTTAGGATTAGAAGCTTAGGGAAAATCTTGTATAAGTATTGATGTAATTTCCATTTCATAAATGTATTGACTTGATATATTAATGAAAACTGTTTTTACTTCAAGATTGTGTCTCTGAGTTATTTTATCTTGAGTTGATAAATCCTTATTGATATTCTGATGACCATTTAAATTGTACTTTTAGTTAAGTTCTGATTCTCTGTCAGCACTTATTCATCGACATTATCTCGGTCATTTTTAACATGATTTATTTTTAGAATATTAATGTTGCAGTGACAAATAATTCAATCAGTGATAACGGGTTAAAATTTGAATTGTTTCCCTTGATAAATGGAACAGTTTTTCCTTGAAACTCGGCAAATGGGTAAGTCATGATTACTGTTTTCTCGAGCCCAGTAACTATCCGTTATTAATGCATGTCTGACAGGTGTCCAACGGTAATATTTTTTTGTATAAGTACAGCAGAGAGAAGATTTCTTTAATCTTTTTAATTTCTTCATCTTCTATCTCTCTTCTTACTTTTACTCTCCTTCACTTTACTATTTCCGTTGTTTTCATACAGATATTATATCAAACACCTATCAGGCATACTTAACTCTAATTTTTTTTTTCACATGGCACCAAAGGATTTAATCATTGATGGAGCTAAGTTTGTTCCAAACAACTATGCTGCAATTCTTGATCATGCTGAAGCTCCATCTGAATTGCACTTTGTGCAAGATCTTCTTGCACATAGTGAGGTTGGGTACGCCTTAACTCAGCCTGAATTATTTTCAAGTCAACAAGTTCTGAGGTTCTGGAGGACTGGCGTTTTTGATGATGGTGGTAACCGTGGAACTCCTAGTATTATCTTCCAAGTGGGTGATTCATCTTTTGTAGTCACTCCTGGTACATTACGCAGGGATTTACATCTTCCAGAGGATTGTACTTTCTCAGTTTCAGAGGACTAAGCCCTTAGGGAGTTTATGGCTGCATTGGGATATGAAAAGAGTCTGACGAAACTTGGACAGTTGAAACGGGCTAATATCAGAAGAGAATGGAGTTTCTTCTTTGATTGCATCACCAAAGCTTTTGGAAATAAATGTTCGAATTTTGATGCTATTCCCATTATGAGTCAGCACATCGGGTATGCAATTATCAATCAAACTCATTTTGATTTTGCAACTGCTTTAATTGGTTTTATTGGGGATAGGATGACAGAGGATCGAGATGTTGTTTATTTTGCTAGATTCTGTCAACTTATTTACACTTATTGTACTGATGAACCTCAGTTAGTCAGCACCCATACCCCACCTTTTAAGGTTGCAAAAAGGTACTTTAATGATCTGGTAAATGCTGATACTAAGAAGAAAATGGTTAGACCATTACAGATTCCTAAGTCTGTAAAACAGATCCTGATACCTATAGATCTGTTTACTCTGATGTTCAACCACCTCCAACCACCCAAAATCCATCAACCTCAGTACCTACCTCTCATTCTACTCAACCTACCCTCAGAACTTATCTCAAATCCTATCTCTCCACTTCACAGACTGCTCAACCTTCTTCTTCAGCACCTATTGTGAAGCCTACATCCTCTAAGTCAAAGCGAACAAAGACTGTTCCTCAAACACCTCAAAAGAGGAGGAGAATTACTTTGAGAGATGAATCAGATTCTGAGGATCAGATTCCTTCTTCAGAACCTATGGTAGATGAAGCTGAGAAGGCAACTTCTCAGAAGGATTCTGCAATTGGGGGTTCTAGGCTTCTCAAGAGGCTTAGACGTATGACAGTTCCTGAAACTCCCAAGGAATCCAAATCAACAAGGAAGTACAAGAAACAGAGGGCACAAAGGCCAGTTTCAGATGATGAGGAGGAAGCAGCTAAGGAAGGGGATCAGGAATCTCTGATCTCACAAGACAAGAAATTTGCTCCAGTCACTTCTTCTCCATCAACTCCATCTCAGGAAGCTGTATCTGACAAGGCTAATTCACCTTCTATGTCTCTTGTTGATCCAGGCACAAGTGCTGAAATTGATATTCAGAACCTGGTTGTGCCTGGAATACTTTTCTTAGAAGCTCCAACAGCAAATAATCCTTCCACAACACCTGTTACTGATGCTGTTCAAACTCCTGAGTTATCACCAACACCTTCTCTGCATCAAGATGCTGATGATCAGATTTTAGGTAAGCATCAGGATATGGCTGTTGATCAGAACTTAGTATCAGATCAGCAATTAGAGGATGCTGAAGCCTCCATTGCTACTCACACTGTTGTCTTATCAGAAGATACTGATTCTCTAAGTTCTGATGCTGCAAATGTTGGAGATACTGGTGAGGCTGCTACAACTGTAGATGCTGATGAAGCAGGTCCTTCAGGACATACTCCTCCACTGACTCTTCCTAAGTCTGAACTGGTAAAGGAGTTTGTTATCAGGGATGCACCTGTACCTTGGAGTGAAACTCCTGCAGGTCAGGAGTGGACTAAGGAATGGAACTCAGTTTTATGTGTTCCAAATGCTTTACATCTTGCTGAGCACTTGACTAAAGCTGATGAAATGTTACATTCTGATGATTTTAAAACCCAGCTTAGAGTCACTGCATTGAGTACTAAACATTTACAAGGTCTTCATTCCAACACTCATGCAGAGCTACACAAGATTCAGGAGAACTTTATCAAACAGGAACAAGTTTGGAAAATTGATAAGAAAAAGTTCTTCCAACCTACCATTGACAGGGTTGCTTATATTGAGAAAACTCAAGAGAAGCAACAAGCTCAGATTGATCAAATTCTGACAAATCAAGCTTCTCAGCAATCGCAACTTACTGAAATCCAGACCTCAGTGGAACTACTTATCTCTCTTTTATTACCTGCTGATGCCAAAAAGGGGGAGAAGGTAATTAAGTCCAAATGCAAAACCAACAAGACACTGCAAGGAAAGGATGATGGAAAAGATGACCAAGGAAACTCTGGAATGGGTAGTGGTCATAGTCAAGGTAGAAGGTTTACATCAAGACAAGCTAGTCACAGAACAAGTTCTGATACTGGGAAAAGAATAAGTTATGCTGCTGGTAAAAGGATAAGTTCTGATGAACTTCTAGATCTTGATGAGGAAATGTCAAGACAGTTATTTCTTCAAGAAAATCCAGGGATGGACTTGGAAAGTTTAAAGGAAGAAGAAGCCAGACTTAAATCAGAGAAAGTCACATCTAAATCTGAAGCTTCTGGTAAAAAGTTACTTTCAAAACCTAAAGGCATTGTGATCAAAGAAAGGATACATACTGAAGAAACTTTGGCTAGATCACAACCACAGATAGATCCAAGATCCAAGGGTAAAGAAAAGGTTGGTGAACCTATCAAGCCTTATGTACCTCCTGAGGAAGAAGAAATTACTGATGGAAAAGATGATCTTGTTCTGACTTCAAGAAAAGTTCTTAAAACAACCTCTGACATGGCTCAAGTTGTTCAGAGTCAAGAAATTGTAAGTTCTGATATTCAGAAGAAGCAAGTAACCTCTGACAGTGCTCAAGTTAACTTGATATCAGAAAATAGATCTAAAACACTCCTACCAGGATTCACTAAAGCAAAACAGACTCAATCTTTGAAGACTACTCCAAGTGGTTTTGAAGCAAGAGTAGTTACTGGAAAGGAAGCTAGAGATAAAACTGGATTGGGAAGTGCTGATGAAAGAAGAGTACACAACACTACCGATGATCCAACTTCCTTGAGTGAACCAGGTATTGGAGCAACTCCTGAGAGATTGAATCAACTGGAATCTGTACAGATGGTTTACCATACCTACTTGAAAGAATACATCATGTTGTATTTCATGACAGATGGTAGGGTATATCATATAAGACAAAATGCCATTCCTTTGAAGTATTTTGAAGAATTGGAGCATGTACTTTTCTTACTTCAAGTGGATGACAGAATAACAGAGACTGCTGCAAACTACTTAAAAGAACAGATTCAGAGACAGAAAAGGCTTTATTCTGTTAAGTCTGACAGCAGATATGTTCCAAAGTACAGAGATCACAATGGTGATATTGTTGATATGAAGCCTAATACTACACAGATCAGAACGTATCTTGGTATTAAGGGACTTGAATTCAATCTTGAATCTGACAAAGCTTATGTTATAAGACTAGATCAGGAGTTAAGGAAAGCAAAGATTAATGATCTCAGAGCTGCAATTTTTCAAACTGGTGAAGATACTGCAGAGCTTAAAGGTGTTAAAAGGAGAATGATTGATGAACTAAGATATGCTGAGAAATGTTTGTTGAAGAACTATCTCAGAACAACTCCTGACATCAGAGAGATCAGAAGATGATGAAGCCAAGTCGAAGATCTACAACTGCTTAAATTCTGATATTTATACAGATTGAAGTTGTTATCAGAAGTTGAAATTGGTAAAACTTTAAGGACTGTAAGTTGTAGTTATCTAGTCTATTTCTCATGCATTTGTACTTAATGTTTTTGACATCATCAAATATCTGTGTAACTTGTATATTTTGTTAATTTACAAGTTGGGGGAGATTGTTAGATATATTTGATAATGTCATGGCTAATATGTTTTATGTTTAGCTTTCAGATCTTGTGTGAACAGGATAGATCAGTACTTAACTGTTGATCAGTACTTATACTGGAAGTCAGGACTTAAGGATATCAGTACTTGTTTTATCAGGAGATAATCATCAGAAGATAGATATCAGAACTTAAGTGCTGAAGGACAATCAGATAAGGACAGTAGCTGATTAAAGGAAAGAAGATCGAGATAAACATAAGAAGAGATATGCATGAAGAAGGAATTCCGTGAAGAATGGAATACTTGGAATAAAAGATATCTGATTGATATATTTTAGGAAGCAGAATTATATTTCATATCAATTAGCGATTATCTTGTAACCTGTGTAGTATATAAACACAGGCATAGGGTTTACACTATAAGTGTTATCATTATCGAAGTTATTATTCTATATAACCCTAGCAGCTCTCGTGATATTTGTTCATCACTGAGAGGTAACAGTTCCATATTGTAACAGAGTTTATTGTTTCAATAAAGTTTGTTTTCTGTTACTTAAGTTCTTTAAGTTCGATTTGAGTGTACTATATACTGTATTCACCCCCTCTACAGTGTGTGTGTGACCTAACATATATATATTCGGATCAAATTTTTTACGGATCGGATCTAATTAAATCTATATCCTATGTATTTCGGATCGAATTTTTTTCGGATCAAATTTTTTTTTTAATTAATCCTTATCCGCTTCATTAATTCTCGGATCGGATCAGATATCCGATCTACTGACAGCCCTACTTCATGATACTACAAGCAGGGGCGGAGGCAGCTTGGGGCTGTGGGGGCACCGGACCCCACTAGACTTTATAATTTTTTAATACATTTACAGATATTAACCTAAGGATTATAACCTAGTTAAGCAACAGCATCTCTTGACTCCAGCATAAGCAAAACAGGTTATTGATTTTCCGCTGGTGATGAAGAATCAATTGTATATACATTTGTTTGCTACTCTTTTTAGCACTGTCTGGATGTTCATCAACAATAATTTCATGATGTGTTTATAGTTTAGCAATATTGTATGCCAAAATATGATTTAGCAATAAGATAGAATTCCGAGTACAATGTATGAAATCTGCCGATTCCTAATATTTTAGTTTGAAATTTTTTTGACCCCCACCACACTTTATGGCTGGCTCGGCCACTGGCTACAAGTATTATCCGTTTCCAATTAAATTCACATAAATGTTTACTTTTAGCAAGTTATTCATCCAATGTTTTTAATATATGCGAGGATGTCAAAGAAACACGATCAAAAACCATTGTTCCGTTCTCAAAAAATTGATCAATAATTAGTTTATATGTCCTAATACAAAATATTTTGAATTTTTGTGATTTTGTTTTGAAAATCAGATTAAGTGGGGGGAGAAAATGATAAAAGAAGATCTAAAGGGGAAGATACATAGGAAATAGGATGAACCGCACATAATCTTTGTAAAAATAAAAAAAATAAAAATAAATACCCTTTGAATTTATAACTCTTGCATGTATACATATTAACTTTAGGAAACTTATCTAAAATACCTATGTCTTTTAGCATATTTTCAAAAATATTATAATTTTCAAAGCTATTTTTAAAGTTTAATTTCAAAAATACAGGTCGCAACATCTTCAACTTATTATGCAACTTAATTACCTATATTAAAGATACCATTTGCAAGTTATTCAACCTCTTATACAACTTAATTTTAAATTTTGAAAATATTGATCTTAAGGTTAAGGTTGCATTAACGCGTTTCAAGTTTGCAAACGAATCAATGGTACAATCAAGTTTGAAAAAAATAAAATAAAAATTAAATATCGCAAAGGTTGCAAATCTTAATTTTGAAAATAAAACTTATAAAACATTCTATGTTTAAAAATGAATTTAAAAAAGATAGTATTTTTAATTTATTTTTAAAAAAAAATATATTGTATTTTTTGAAAAACACCCTTAAATTTAACAAGAAAAAAATTAGTCGGTAAAAAAGAAAAAAAAAGTTCAAATTTGACCCCGGAACATCGTGCAGGTAATTTCATAAACATTATACCACTACCTTAAAAACGGGGGATTGGGATATCATTCTATTATGCTACAATATTAGCTCCTTCGAAACCTGTCCTGTCTACCAGTTCCATTATGCTCCATACGTGTATTAATCTTGTGTATTCTGTCCTGATATAGATACACTGAATCTCTGATAACCATGAATTCATGTGTATAGTCACATAAAAATAAGCGAATGCTAAAATGCTGCACATGTGGCTGGCGTTTTCGAATCAACACAGTCATTGATCACACGTGGAGCCACGCCTATCGAATTGAAGTAAGATTGTTTCTCTATCCAGAAAATTTTTCCCAGATTATTTTTTAATAAGAATTTTACAAACTCAGCGCCGCCACCGCATGATCGATTGTTTGCTCACGGGAAGATAGTGGCCCACTTCACTTGAAGAATATGTGATACGTCTTCAGCATGGAAAATTTCACCTTCGGGCTTTGGCAGTTAGAGCACGTCCAATACAATATGTAAATTAACTGTAGTTATTATATTATTATAATTTATCATCAAAAAATGTCTAAAATAAAATTACAACAATATGCATGTAATATATGTATGTAATATGATGATGTGCCTAGATGTATAAATACATTCTTGGTTTCAAATTTAGAACCAATGCATATATATATATATATATATATATATATATATATATATATATATATTTATATTTATAAAACTCATTTGCAGTTAAAATTTGTGACATTTAATTTCAAATTATAAAAATGATATTATTACATTGGACTTGCTCTTAAATTTATTATTTATACATATCTATATATGATGATAGGTTGGCTACCTACACCGCAATCGGAAAAGTTTGGCACACCAATTGTTGGTGTTCTCACAAAATATTACAAATTCCGATAACTTAATATTCAATAAATTAATAAATTTAATTAAATAATAAATTTTATAGCCCCAACTCACACCCTTTAATAAAAATTAATAATTCGTTAAAATTATAAGATAATAATTTTTTTACAAAAACATATAAGTCCTATAAACTATATATAAATTAATAATTCCATTTAACATCAATTTTATATATTTATTTTAAGATAAACTCTTAAAATAAGATTATACCGTAACTTGCTTATTCTTGAAATTAATTTGCACTTATATACTGTAAAAGAAAATTACATAATATCATTATTATTTTAGGTCATATTTAAGGACATTAATAATATCATCTTACGTTTCAATATCATTTTTCTCTTCTCGTAATACTATTAATTATTTTTTCTTCATACAATAATTAACAATTATGCCCTTACTTCATTTTGTCTAGATAATTAATAAAATTCTCGACATCCATTACATTATGACAGTCAATAAATTTATATATATATATATAAGTTTAAAAAAATTAAAAATGATATCTATCAATTAATTAATATTTCGATAAATTAATAAATTATATATTTATAAAATTAATTAATATATCGATTATTTATTTTTGTATATATATATATTTTAATAATTTATCGAGGTTTACGTGTACAATTTTCATCTCAATTATATATAGTTTAAAAATAATAATTTTTTATAATAAATGTATCTATCAATATGTATACTATATTATCTATACTATACTATATTATAATAGACGAAATATTTAAAACACATAAATTTCAATATTCTGTACTTACTGAAATTACTTAATTACCCTTACTTAATTATTCATGTTATTTGTACTTAATTGCCTTTAACTAGTTTTGGGATCTATTTATTTTAAACATATTTTAATTCTAACTATCATATAAATCAATTACCTTATTCAACTAAAACACATAATCTTTTCAAAGTTAATATTTGAAAGATAATTTATTGGTCGATATAATGATATCGGGCTAGAACGAAAAAAATATATATACTACTCATACGGGCTAAAATAAAATCATATTTAATATGGATTAAAATAAAACTAAAAATAAACTAAATATATATAAGTACTTTAGTTTGGTTGATATAACAAACTTATATAATTACAGGTTTTATTTTATGTTTATTTTATTTATCAATATAATTTTTTTAAAAGTACACAAAATATTTTGGTATTCGTTAGTACTTGCTAAAATTATTTAGTTATCCTTACTTAGTTATTCATGTTAGTTTTACTTAATTGACCGTAATTAATTTTGGGACCTATTTATTTTAAACCTATATTAATGCTAATTAATATATAAACCAATTAACTTATTCAACTAAAACGCGTTATCTTTTCAATTAAATTATATTTAAAAGGTAATTTGTTGGTATATATAATGACATCGGGCTAAAACGAAATAATATATACTACTTATTCGGCGTATAATAAATAATATTCAATTCAGATTAAATTCGAGCTAAATAAATAATATTCAAACTAGATTAATATTAAATTAAAAAAACTAAATATATATAATTACTTGGTTTGGGTTCATATAATGAACTAATGTAATTACGGATTTTCTTTTATGACTATTTTATTTATCCATTCTATTTTATTAAAACGAATTTAGAGATTATTCGTTAGTTTGTATAATAGAGTCGTACTAAAATAAAGAAATATATATAAAAAAATTATTTGCTAAATGAGTATTATGCATTTAATCAAATAAGAAAATTGAGAAGAAAAATTAGACCAACTAAAACAAAATAATGTATAATTTATCTGAGGTAAAATAATATAATATGATATGAACAAATTTCATATTTTTGAAATTTTCAATTTGAAATAACTTTAACAAAAACAATTATATATTATTAAATACACAATGTGCATCGCACATGTTCTAAATTAAAAAATAATAATTACACTAACTTATAACCGACAAAATGGGTCTTGTTGGGTAATGAATACAACACAGAGGGTTTGAATGTGTTTTCTTGATTTTTAGGCTTTTTAAAACTATTTGGATTGATGAACAATGCTGTCTAATTTGTAGAGATATTGTGATAAACAAAGCATGCACAATAAACACAGTATTTTCAAAACTCACTTAACCTTGTACTAAAATTAAGTATGTTTTGCTACAAATTTTGGGTTCTTTGTAAGTAAGGAACTCAGCTTGTTACAAGAAAATCTAGATCTGTTTGTTAAAACTAAAATAAAGGACCAGTGTTTACTTTATAGATTAATAAATACAGGTTTACACAACATGCAATAAGATGTATTAAACTCTACTTTAAGTTATCCTTAAACCTTTCTCTTATGACACGTTTTGGTATGACAATTACTTTTTAATAATTCCGTAATTTGTTAATTATTAATTACGATTAATAATTAATTACTTAAACCCCAAGTTATCCTCTCTCCGAAACGAGGAAAGAATCAATCTCAATAAATCAATAACGAAAAATATCTCTCAACGATAGAATCAATCTCAATAAATCAATAACGGAAAATATCTCTCAACGATATTTTTCAAATCAGGAATATATCACAACGCTCAGATTAAATCAGATAAAATCAGTAGTTACCACATTAACGAAACTTGTCTCTAAAGTCTCTAAGGGATAAGCCCAAATTTTAAAGAACTGCGTAGGCTTGTTCCAATATAAATTGGTACGCAGGCATCTTAGCAAAGGGATCCGATACAATAAGACAAATCGAGACACCTCCCAAGTCTAGCCCCTCTTTTTCATAAACCCTAATCTCACTATTACACACAAATCGCTCTAATATTCCAGCAACCCTCCAATTTCGTGTTGTTACGAAATTCATCCAACAACATTTGGCGCTAGAAGGAGGGGCCTCTTTCATTATTCGTGGAGGACGGATAATATTCTAAAAATTATACACATTGGGTTTTGGGTTTACAGTACTGGACACAGGGGGTCGACTGTAAAAAAAGCCACATGATTAATTTTTCAGAGTTAAAAAAGCGGCGCGGTGTTACAAGCGGAGCAAGACGATGGCTGCTAACAAAGATCAGAGTAAAAAAAAGACTCAGCGCGGTGGAAGAATGAAGTCATCACAAGGCCAACGGATGATTTACGTGGACAAAGTGAAATCAATGCAAAAAAATACAAAGTCATACTCTGCTGGAAATTGGAAAATAAAGTGGAGTCCTCATCGGAGAATAGAAAAATAATAACTTGCATTCCGGTTCAGCCTAAATGCTCGACAAAATACAAAGATAAGTCTTTTGAATATTTATTTAATTTTTCCTGTAATTAAATATATTTGTTGTTCAAGTATTATGTGATGCATGCATGAATATTATGTTTTTAATTATTTTTATGCAGAAAAAAAATATATTTAGTGCGAGTCACGTATTTTTATGATTGTAAAATTATTGTGAGATCCTAATTTTGGACGACACTCATATTTCAGGAAAATATCGTACGAGATATTTATTTGAGAGAATTGTGGATTTTTAGAAGATCGTACGAGCTACATCTTTTGGAAAAATAAATTATATATGCTAGTTGCATAATTTTGACAAAAATATTTAAGGAAGAGAATTATTTTTTGGAAAAGTAAATATCGTGACAATTTTAAATTGGCATATTTATTATGTTTGAATTGCGTTTAAAATATTTTGTATATACTGTCGCGATAATACATATATGTCGAAAAATATTTTCAAACTTGTTAATGGGAATTGCTATGTTGGGTAGCTGAGACAACCACTTAGAATGATATACACTACCGATTGTGAACTTGTATTGTTGACACCTTACGCCTAGATAGGCAGAAAGATTATAAACGGAAAGATTGAAGGTACGAGCTCACCTTATCTCAAGTATGGGAAGAGATTCAAGGTGCGAGCTCACATTATCTTAAGTACATAAAGAGATTGAAGGTCAGGAGTTCCACCTTATCTTTTGCCGAAGGCATGTTTGTTGATCTTGTTACATTCATATAATACTAGCAGTTCACCTCAATAAAACAATTTTATAATCGGTTGTTATATCTATCTTGAAGTGTGTACGCCAAGGTCCAACTTAATAATGACATTCACAATGGTTATTTATATTTGTGCTCGTGCAACCACGAATAAGGAAAATTTTCGGATCTTGCATGGTCTTGCACGTGCATTCACATAATTGTTTTGAGCACGAAGGTGCTCTATGTTATGTACTAAACTCTGATTTTTAGTTGCTTCAGCGATCGAAGAATTTTTAGTTCTCCACTATAGCAAGCTACACTGAAAAACTAGAGGGTAGTTGTTATGCCACGTTTTGGAATGGAAAATACTTTTTAATAATTCCGTAATTTGTTAATTATTAATTACGATTAATGATTATTTACTTAAACCCCAAGTTATCCTCTCTCCGAAATGAGGAAAGAATCAATCTCAATAAATCAATAACGGAAAATATCTCTCAATGATATTCTTCAAATCAGGAAGATATCACAACGCTCAGATTAAATCAGATAAAATCAGTAGTTACCACATTAACGAAACTTGTCCCTAAAGTCTCTTAGGGATAAGCCCAAATTTTACAGAACTGCGTAGGCTTGATCCAATATAAATTAGTACGCAGGCATCTTGGCAAAGGGATCCGATACAACGAGATAAATCGAGACACCTCCCAAGTCCAGCCCCTCTTTTTCATAAACCCTAATCTCACAGTTACACATAAATCGCTCTAATATTCCAGCAACCCTCCAATTTCGTGTTGTTACGAAATTCCTCCAACAACACTTTCCATTTTTGACTTAGTGTATCTTTGCAAATCATGTAACTCTATGAATTTCCTTTGTCATTTAATCTTAGCCTTTGATCTTGCACTCTTCAAGCTGCTTTTATAGACTTTTCAATCTAAGTGATTAGATCATTTGTTGATTGATAATCTTGAATATTTAACTTGTTTACATACTGTACTTAAAAAGTATATCTATATCTCCAGTTTGATCTATAGAGCTGTGACATCAAGTATAATGACTTATCGATATCTCTTAGTTCTCTATAGGAATGCTTGACTTGTCGATGTCTCTAAATACTTGCACTTGGATTGACTTGTCGATATGTCTGAGATCTCTACATGTGGAACTAACTTGTCGATATCTTAGAGATCTCTATATACATTTTGACTTGTCGATATCTCTGAGATCTCTGTGTGAGAAATTGACATTTCGATATCTCCAATCTTCATGTCTTCATTTTGACTTGTCGATATCTCCTAGTTCTCGATATGTAGAAAATAGCTTGTCAATATCTCCAATCTTCATGTCTTCATTTTGACTTGTCGATATCTCCTAGTTCTCGATATGTAGAAAAAGCTTGTCGATATCTCCAATCTTCATGTCTTCATTTGCCTTGTCAATATCTTCTAGACTTCTCGATAATCCATTCAGGACTTCTCGATAAGTCATTCTGGACTTCTCGAATAACTTCTGTATATGACTTGATCTGTGACTTGTCGATATCTTAACTTATAATATTTTCCATAAAATAAATTTATTCAACTCCAAGCTTCTGTGTCATTTCTCTGAGGCATGATCTGTCTTAATCTTCTTCTAGAGTTTATTCCTTAGGTTTGAACTGTTTACAATAAAATACTCTAGTCTGATCTTTTAACCATTTTATAGACTCAAGTAATACAATACAAAATACAAATTTAGACTATCATAAAACTAAATTTTAGGATTGTCAATATGACTTAGACTTGTTATAGTACACGCATGTCTTTCACAATAATCTCCCCCAATTTATGAGAAGATTCATGCCTGGTAACAAGACTAACCCCAAGTTATAATAAGACAATAAGGGAAAAAATGACATAAATACAAGTGTAACTTTTATACATTGAGTGATTATATGAACTTGATAAGTACATTCATCACATGAAATCCTCATAGACTAGTTCATTTCTAATGAGGTCCTTAAGATTTACTAGCACTTGAAGTTCCTCTATGATTTCAGTTCCTCTTAGAGCTTCCACAAGCTTGAGCCACTCATATAATGAATAACCATTCAAGTAACCAACTTTGAATCTTGATAATCTTCCAACCTTTATGTTCAGAAAGCGTCCATCCTTAGAAATTCTGCTCATCCCCTTTTCCTTGAGCTCATTTTATCTTTGTTCATGTCTTGCAATTTCTTCTGCATACTTTCTATCTTTTTCTTCCTTTTCAGCCTTTGTATTTAATTTCTTTCATCCCTTTCTCTCACCCATACACACAACATAACCTTCAAATCCCTTGTAATTGTGTCCTTTTCCTTCATCAAGTTAATCACTCTTTTGAATTATGTGGTTGAAAGTGTGTCCATTAAGTTACTGCCAAGTAGAGTAAAGGTACCATCCTAGTAATATATTCTGACTTCTGTGTAAGATACAGCCCAGACTTTAACTATTTCTTCAGCCAATTTTCGAAAGTAGTCATCATCTATAATGCACCAGTTTAATGGTAGAAAATCATTCTGATCAAAGCAATTCTAGATAGCCCTTTCTTTAACTTGTAGTTTCTTTGGTTTACTCCCAACAGTCTTGTAATGAGTTTTGATTGGTAGCTTAAATGAAGGTAGGTTTGATATTTTCTTCAGAGTGATTTGGCTAGAAGTGATTGGTATTTTGAGTAGGGTGTTTGTAGTTTGTTTATATAAAAGCTTAGGCTAAGATATCAAAGATAGTTGAATGTTTGAGCTTTTAGATTTAGTGGCTTGAGCAAGTTGGATTTGAATTTATTGGACATTTTTCTTTGATCCTGCACCATCTTCCTTCTTCTTCTTTCTTCTCTCATCACCCTTCTTCTTGTCTTCTCTCTTCTTGTCTTCAGTCTTGCTGCCAGTTGCATTTGAAGGTTGACTTGGTTTTGAGCCAGAAGGTTTTTTTATCATCTTTCTTCTGCTCATCATCATCCAAGTCACCACTAGTATTGATTTGAGTTTTGGGCAAATTGATTTCAGCATTTTTCAGATATCTCCCTAACAACTTGATCATGTCTTCATCTTCAATAGTCTTGTACTGCTTTGTCTTCAAGTCTGTCTCCAAAGTCATAATCAGCTTCTTTTTTCCATGACACATTGCTTAGAAATCTGGAAATATTTGTAATATTTGGTGGTTGGACAGATGTATACCACTTCCTTGATTGGATGTAAATATGTGATAAGTGGCATTTTATACCACTTAGAACATCTTAAAATGGCTTAAATTGGTGTCTTGAAATCAAGTATTTTGTGTATTTGATGCGTTTTTCTAGTGTTTATGCATTTCAGGGTATTAGTTGCATTTCGGAGGAGGAATCATCAAGAATAAGCCTTGGCATGTGTTCACCATTGAGAGAGGAAAAGAACGGGCAGATTACGGCGAAGAAACGGAGCAAACCTGGAATTTTTCCAGAAGGGTCCTGCGCGCCCGCGCAGCAATGCTGAGCGGCCGCGCAGCAGCCTTGCGCGCCCGCGCAGAAATGCTGAGCGGCCGCGCAGGGTCGGGGAAAAAGATAAATTATTTTAGACTTCTACTTTTGTTGGGCTTCCAACTTCTATGTAATCTGAGTTTTATGGGACTATTATATAAGTAGATTTGAGACGTTTTCATAGAGAAAAAGAAGGAGATTATGTTTTAGATTGTGTTTTGCGCAAGAAGCGAAGGAGATAAGGAAGAAGACCGATTTAGCACACTGCAACGAAGAGGAAGCATATTTTCTTGTGATTCTTGTTTCGTTGTAACGTTGGATGCTAGTTTTCTTGCTTTGACTTATTTACTCTTGTGACGTACTCTGTTTTAATATAATTAGTTTAGTTATTATTTTCTTGTGTTGTTTATCATGATTTCATATGAACCCATGATGGCGATAAGTTCTATTATGGGCTAATCGTGATCATGGGGTTGCGACGGATTTATTATGGAATTCTTTAGTTAATTGTTTAATACTTTAGTGTGTGATGATTGCATGATATCTAGTATTGGTTGTGCGTATTCGTCTTATGTGCGTCGCGAACATATAACATAGGGTGTTAATCTCTTGTGAAGCGACAGTGGATCTTGAGATTTGGAACTTGCCATGCTAGCATAGGTTCATGTACGTTGTGCATGATTAGTGGGTAACTCTAACAGTTTTATTTGCCCTATGTAATCAAAAGGAATAACTTGTGCTTAAATCGTTGTGTTGTCAATTTCTGTAGACATATAGGAACTCAACATAATTGATGACTATTCAACTTCTATCTTAATTGTGGATGCTTGGTAGAATGGTATTAGTACAATGAAAGTTGGCTTTTATCAGTTTCGTGTTATTCGATTAATATCATCACTGTCACATGCTAAAGGTAATAACAATGGCTATAGAAGGAAGTAATAATGAAGTTGTGATCTCATGAGTGTTTTATTATTGATAAATTGAAGTGTTAGTTAAGTGGTTAATTAAGTAGTTAATTATAGTTAATATTTAATCAACAATTTTAAGTGTTATTATCTTAACATTGAGAAGTAATCATACATTGGTGAGTGAGTTTAATTAGACAATAAATTAGTCTGAGTCTCTGAGGGAACGAATTAGAAAGTATTCTATATTACTTGCGAACGCGTATACTTGCGTGAATATTAGTGCGTGTTTTCGCCCTAACAAGTTTTTGGCGCCGCTGCCGGGGACTCGGCGTATTTGTTTAGTTTATGTACTTACCATCATTGGTCATTAGGACTCAGTGATTAGGACGTAGTAGTTAATTACTCTTTTCGGTTGTGTTTCAGGTACTTTAGCAAGCGTTTATGCAAACTCGTTCTCGTGCTCGCAAGAGGACCTTAGATACAGCTGAGGAGAAAGACGAAGTTCTTGATACTCCGGAGAAGTTAGATTTTGAGGATTCGGATTCAGGAACTGAGCAGAAAGAACCAGTAAACATGGGAGATCGTATTGTTCAAGCTGATCCAGCTCTTATGGATTTTTCTCGGCCTAAAATTGATGACATTCAGTCAAGCATCCTTCATCCGGCTATTCAAGCTAACACCTTTGAAATCAAGCCGGGCACTATTCAGATGGTGCAGAATTCTGTTTCTTTTGGAGGAGCGGCAACTGAAGACCCCAACATGCACATAAGGAATTTTGTCGAGATCTGCAACACTTTTAAGTATAATGGCGTGACTGATGAGGCTATCAAGTTGAGGCTTTTCCCATTCTCACTGAGGGATAAAGCTAAAGACTGGTTACATTCTGAACCAGCTGGGTCAATCACTACGTGGCAAGATCTTGCGCAAAAGTTTCTGGTGAAGTTTTATCCAATAGCAAAGACTGCTGCTATGAGGAGTGCTCTTACTCAATTTGCGCAGCAACCTACAGAATCTATGTGTGAGGCTTGGGAACGCTACAAGGAAATGTTGAGAAAATGTCCACATCGTGGAATGCCGGATTGGATGGTAATCACTGGTTTTTATAATGGTTTGGGGGCCCAATCTCGGCCCATGCTCGATGCAGCAGCTGGAGGTGCCTTATGGGCTAAAAGCTATACTGAGGCGTACAATCTTATCGAGACGATGGCTGCAAATGAGCATCAAAACCCAACTCAGAGGATGACGTCAGGCAAGGTAGCAGGTATTCTGGAAGTTGATGCAGCCACCGCTATTGCAGCCCAGCTCCAAGCGCTATCAATGAAGGTTGATTCTTTGGCTACGTATGGAGTTAATCAAATAGCTATGGTTTGTGAGCTTTGTGCAGGTTCTCATGCTACGGATCAGTGTTCTCTTGTCAACGAATCTGTTCAGTATGTGAATAATTATCAGCGACAACAGCAGCCTGTGCCAGCGACCTATCATCCTAACAACAGAAATCATCCAAATTTCAGCTGGGGAAATAATCGGAATGCTATTCAGCCACCATATCAGCAAGGAGTGAGTAAACAGTTTAACCCACCTGGATTCCAGCAACCACATCAGTATGCTACAAGGCAATCATATCCTCAACAGGGAAGTGCAGCTGCACCTACTAGTGCTGATTTTGAGGAACTTAAGCTGTTGTGCAAGAGTCAGGCGGTTTCTATCAAGACCTTGGAAAATCAAATCGGTCAATTAGCCAATGCAGTGCTCAATCGTCAACCTGGCACTCTTCCCAGTGACACGGAAGTACTAGGCAGGAAGGAAGCTAAAGAGCAAGTCAAGGCTATTACCTTAAGGTCTGGAAAAGTAGCTGATGCTGAAAAGGCAAAAGAAGTCGAAGCTGAAGTTAGAGATGAAGAATCTAAGCAAAAGGAGAAAGTGGCGGAACCAAAGAAGACTACTGTTAAACACACTCTGCCTGAGGCTAATACAGGGGAGAAACAGCTCTATCCTCCACCACCTTTTCCTAAGAGATTGCAGCAATAAAAGCTGGATAGACAGTTCGGGAAGTTTCTGGAGGTGTTCAAGAAACTTCACATCAATATACCTTTCGCTGAGGCGCTGGAACAAATGCCTAGTTATGCGAAGTTTATGAAGACTATTCTTTCAAGGAAGGTGAAACTGGATGACCTTGAAACCGTTGCTCTCACGGAAGAATGCAGCGCGGTTCTGCAACAAAAGTTACCACCAAAACTGAAAGATCCAGGAAGCTTCACCATTCCTTGCACCATTGGCAATCTAACTTTTGACAAGTGCCTTTGTGATTTGGGAGCAAGCATTAATCTGATGCCGTTGTCGATCTTTAAAAAGCTGGATCTGCCTGATCCAAAACCCACATACATGTCGCTACAATTGGCGGACCGTTCCATTACTTACCCAAGGGGCATAGTTGAAGATGTGCTCGTCAAGGTGGATAACCTCTTCTTTCCTACAGATTTTGTTATTCTGGATTTTGAGGATGATAAGAAGATTCCCATAATCTTGGGGAGGCCTTTCTTGGCTACTGGCCGTACCTTGATAGATGTGCAAAAAGGGGAACTTACTATGCGGGTCCAAGATCAGGATGTGACCTTCAACGTATTCAAGGCAATGAAATTCCCTACAGAAGATGAGGAGTGTTTAAAAGTGGATGTGATTGATTCCGCAGTTACTTCGGAACTCGATCACATGCTAATGTCTGATGCATTGGAAAAGGCCTTAGGGGGGGATTTTGACAGCGATGATGAAGATAGCAACGAGCAATTACAATATCTGAATGCTTCTCCATGGAAGCGAAAGCTCGACATACCATTTGAATCTCTTGGTACTTCTGACCTTAAGAATGCTGAAGGGAAGCTCAAACTATCAATAGAGGAAGCACCTACCTTGGAGCTCAAATCATTACCTGAACACTTGAGGTATGCTTTTTTAGGTGATTCATCTACGTTACCTGTTATTATTTCAGCTGACCTTTCAGGTAGTGAGGAAGACAAGCTCTTAAGGATTTTGAGAGAATTCAAATCGGCTATAGGATGGACCATAGCAGACATCAAGGGGATAAGTCCTTCATATTGTTTGCATAAAATTCTGTTAGAGGAAGGTAGTAAGCCAACTGTGGAACAGCAGCGAAGACTGAACCCGATCATGAAGGAGGTGGTGAAGAAAGAAATTCTGAAATGGCTAGATGCAGGCATCATTTATCCTATTTCTGACAGCTCGTGGGTGAGCCCCGTACAATGTGTACCTAAGAAAGGAGGTATCACTGTGGTCGCAAATGAAAAGAATGAGCTCATCCCTACTCGAACAGTTACAGGATGGAGAGTATGCATGGATTATAGAAAATTGAACAAAGCCACAAGGAAGGATCACTTCCCTCTCCCATTCATTGATCAAATGCTTGACAGATTGGCGGGACATGAGTATTTTTATCTTCTGGATGGTTATTCCGGGTATAATCAGATTTGTATTGCACCAGAGGATCAGGAAAAGACTACCTTCACTTGTCCATTTGGCACATTTGCTTTTCGTAGAGTTTTGTTTGGGTTATGTGGCGCCCCGGCCACCTTTCAGAGATGTATGATGGCTATATTCTCTGACAGGATTGGAAATAACGTTGAAGTGTTCATGGATGACTTCTCCGTCTTTGGACACTCATATGATGAATGTTTGAATAATCTGCGCGCCGTACTCAAAAGATGCGTGGAAACTAATTTGGTGCTTAATTGGGAGAAATGTCATTTTATGGTGCGTGAAGGCATTATCCTTGGGCATAAGGTCTCTAGCAAAGGTCTGGAGGTGGACAAGGCCAAGGTGGGAGTCATTGAAAATCTTCCCCCACCTAATTCGGTGAAAGGAATCCGTAGTTTTCTCGATCATGCGGGTTTTTATCGGCGATTCATCAAGGACTTTTCAAAGATATCTAAGCCGTTGTGCAATTTACTTGAGAAAGATGTGCCTTTCAAATTTGATGATGAATGTTTGGCAGCATTCGAGACTCTCAAGGAGAGTTTGATCACGGCACCAGTTATTACAGCACCAGATTGGACAGAACCGTTTGAGATGATGTGTGATGCGAGTGACTATGCGGTAGGTGCAGTTCTGGGATAGCGCAAGAAAAATCTCTTCCATGTGGTCTACTATGCGAGTAAGACTTTAAATGGGGCCCAATTGAACTACACCACTACTGAGAAGGAGCTTTTGGCTATAGTCTTTGGCTTTGAGAAATTTCGATCTTATCTGCTTGGTACGAAAGTGACAGTATTCACTGATCATGCAGCTATTCGCTATCTGGTTTCTAAGAAGGATTCGAAGCCGAGACTCATTCGTTGGGTGCTTTTACTTCAAGAATTTGAGTTAGAGATCAAAGATAGAAAAGGTACCGAGAATCAAGTAGCTGACCATCTCTCTAGGTTGGAGAATCCCGATTCTACTTCATAAGATAGGACGTTAATCAATGAATCTTTTCCGGATGATCAGTTGTTTGTAATTCAGGAGGAAGAACCATGGTTTGCAGATATTGTAAACTATCTTGTCAGCAATATAATGCCGCTTAATTTGACATCCGCTCAAAAGAAGAAGTTTCTGCATGAGGTGAAGTGGTATATGTGGGATGAACCATATTTGTTTAGACAGGGAGCTGATCAAATCATCAGGAGATGTATCTCGTTCTGTGAGACGGAGGGGATATTACGAGACTGCCATTCCACGGTTTATGGTGGACATTATGGAGGCGAGAAGACGGTAGCTCGTATTCTGCAAGCAGGTTTTTTCTGGCCTACTTTGTTCAAGGATGCTCATCAGTTTGTTTTAAGGTGTGATCGTTGCCAAAGAGTGGGAAATTTGTCAAAGAAGGATGAGATGCCATTAAATGTGATGCTTGAAGTCGAGGTCTTTGATGTATGGGGAATCGATTTCATTGGGCCTTTTATCTCGTCTTGCAATAATCAGTACATCTTGTTGGCAGTCGATTATGTCTCAAAATGGGTCGAAGTTAAAGCTTTACCGATAAATGATGCAAAGGCAGTGCTAAATTTTCTTAATAAGCAAATTTTCACAAGGTTTGGAACGCCTCGGGTAATCATAACTGATGAAGGATCGCATTTTTGCAACCGTAAGTTCACTTCTATGATGCAGCGTTATAATGTGAATCATCGAGTAGCTACTGCCTATCATCCGCAAATAAATGGTCAAGCGGAAGTGTCTAACAGAGAGATAAAGCGCATTCTAGAGAAGGTTGTTTGTCCGTCAAGGAAGGATTGGTCTTTAAAGCTCGATGAAGCTGTTTGGGCTTACAAAACAGCATACAAAACTCCACTTGGGATGTCACCGTTTCAGTTGGTGTACGGTAAGGGATGTCATCTACCGGCGGAGCTTGAGCATAAGGCCTACTGGGCATTGAAGAAATTGAACCTGGATTTAGATGCAGCTGGTAAGAAAAGAATGCTTCAGCTTAATGAACTTGATGAATTTCGGCTGCAAGCGTACGAGAATAACAAAATGTATAAGGAAAAGGTGAAGAGGTGGCACGATAGGAAGCTACATCCTAAGTTATTTGTGCCAGGGCAACAAGTTCTGTTATTCAACTCTCGGCTCCGACTTTTTCCTGGGAAGTTGAAATCAAGGTGGTCTGGACCTTTTATTGTCAAAACTGTGTTTCCACATGGAGCGGTGGAAATTTTTTAGAATGATTCAGACCAAGCATTCAAGGTTAACGGTCAGCGGTTGAAGCACTACTATGGGGATATGGCAAACCGAGAGGTGGTTAGTGCCATTTTGTTGACTACTTGAGAAAGGTACGGAACGTCAAGCTAATGACGAAAAAGAAGCGCTGCGTGGGAGGCAACCCATGAATTGTTGTTACAGGAATCCTTAGAAGTTAATAACCT
Source organism: Apium graveolens (assembly GCF_009905375.1). Taxonomy (NCBI): domain Eukaryota; kingdom Viridiplantae; phylum Streptophyta; class Magnoliopsida; order Apiales; family Apiaceae; genus Apium; species Apium graveolens. The sequence goes on along the minus strand of NC_133657.1, from coordinate 16,712,800 downwards.
ATCCAAAAACACAAAAAAATCAGAAAACAGGGGCTGAAAAAAAAAATTCCAGAGACCCTCTGTGCGCCCGCGCAGCTATGCTGAGCGGCCGCGCAGCTTGCTGCGCGCCCGTGCAGAAATACTGAGCGGCCGCGCAGGGGTCGAGTTCCAGAAAATTTTTTGCAGTTCGAAAAAAAAAACAAAAACAAAAACACAAAAACCCATCACAGCCCATAAACCCACGAATTCTTTTCCCATTACCCCATGATTTTATCCCTCAACCCCACTCCTAATCTAATTTAACCTACTCCACACCCTATATATACATACACCTATCCTACATATCTCCCACAAACTTCCTACACTTAAACCCTCTCATAAACATCAAAAATCAGTTCTTACACACTTTTATTCACAAATCAATGGCACCCAAGAGAGCACGCACTATTGACAGCAGCAGCACAGTTCCTACTGCTGATTCATCAAGGGGTACTGCTACAAGGCCTCGGTTAACTGACAGAGCTGCGGAGGAGGAGTACACTAGGCTGTTGGGGAAGCCGATTCTGAAGGAGAGGGGGTTTTTACCATCAGGGAGGGATGGTGAGTTGTTGCCCATGATTGCAGAGAAGGGGTGGATAGCTTTTTGTGAGTCACCCGAAGCAGTACCGATGAGTGTTGTTCGCGAGTTCTACGCGAACGCGAAGGCTGAAAAGAATGGGTTTTCTGTAGTTCGTGGGCTGACGGTTGATTATCATCCTGCGGCGATTCGCCGTGTGATTGGACAGCGAGAAAGGAAGCCCGAGGAGGAGAACTGGAATGAAAAGACTGCTGAGGATTTTGACTTGGATTTGATTTGTGCGACTCTCTGTCGACCGGGCACAGTTTGGAACCGCAGTCCAGCCAATAATGAGTATCGTCACTTTCCGGCGATCACCATGAACAGGTATGCCCGTGCATGGAATGCATTTATATGTGCTAATATTTTGCCTTCTTCACATGCACACGAGGTCACAGTTGAGAGAGCACAGTTGTTGTGGGGAATTCTGAATGAGGAATACTATGTGGACCTTGGTGAGTTTATCTACCAAGGAATTCTGAAGTTTTTGAGGGGAGCAAAGCATATGAACATCCCTTATGCATCTACGGTTACGAAGCTATGCCGAGCAGTAGGAGTGAACTGGCCGGCTCATGAGCAGTTGCAGTTGCCAGCAGCTCCGATAGATTCTGGCACTCTGAATGGGATGCAGGAGTGGACCGGTGGTGAGCCTGAGGAGCATGGGCTGGGTTATCGTCTTCCAGGAGGAAGTCCAGCACGAGGTGCTACTATGGCTAGGCCAGGGCGTGGTGAGGCTGGTTCTTCGAGAGTTCAGGAGGGTGCTGGGATGGGTGATGCCCAGTATAGGAGGCTTTCACGGCGGATGGATGCCATGTATGAGACGCAGAGCAGGTTTGCTCAGGAGCTCACTCTTGCGTTAGGGACTGCTTTTCGAGGCCTTGGAGCTGATATCCAGTGGCCGGTTTTTGGTGAGGACTCTGCATACCCGCCGCCTGATACTCCACCCACTGAGGGTGATGATGATGATGACTCCGAGTAGGTATACCCTGTGTTCCTTTCTACTACCTTCACTGGGGACAGTGAAGATTTTAAGTTTGGGGGTGGTAGTTAAGGAATATTTTGTATGTGTCATATAGCTGCATATTCATGATAGTTAGTTCATATAGTTGCATAATTTTTGCCATATAGTTTTTTTATATAGCTTTATTTGTTTGTCATATCATATAGCTCATGCATATACCATGATCCCTTTTGCAATGATTTATCGACTGAATTGTGATATTGATGCGAGTGTAGTGATAGCATTAAAGTGTTATTAAGTTGTGTAGGTTGATATGCATGCTAGAAGCACTTGTATTTTCACTAAGTCTTAGAGAATGCTTAAGGGCTAGATTGTTGTTATGATCTGATTATTTTCGAGGATAATCTATTTATTATGCTTAGAATTTGATAATAGGTTCTTAGTGGTAAAGGCATGAAAAAGAAAAAAAATGGAGTAAAAATGGAATTTGTTGCTAGTTGTGGCTAGGCGTCAAATGGCTAGTAGCCGGCTCGCAAGTTATGCGAGTAGTCTAGGGTTGAGCAAGATGGAGTGAAACGCACTTGCTCAGAAAAGAAAAAAAAAAATTTTGCATAATTGATCAAGAGTGGGCTCTTTGGTATTCGAGTTATTAAGTTCTTAGGGGACTTTGTGCCTAGTGACCTAAGGCTTTTAGAGTCTGGGATCCGCTAACCTAACGCTCGTTACATGGATACCATTGTATAAGTCTTTTATGGACCTCACTCATTGCACGGTCAAATAAGCATTTGAGTTGTAAATAAAAAGCACGATTCCGTAGTAAGCTCCAGAGTTCTTGTAGTGTTGTATATCACTTTGTGCCTAGAATTTTTATTCTTTGTATAATCGTAGGATTGCCTTGAGGATAGTCTAGTCATAGTAATTGGTCTAGTTCCGAAGCATATCTGTTAAGCATTTGCACACACCACGTTTCTGGCTGTATGTCCGTTTGTATGAGTTTATTGATCTTTAGTGTCTAACTGCATTCGTTGAGACGTGATAATTTGGTTGGTTAATTGTAGTAAGGGGGATCGTTGCATTTTCATATAGATTGCATTCATGCATATTTTTATTTGTTTTGAGTCTGTGACGCTTGAGGACAAGCATCGATTTAAGTTTGGGGGTGTGATAAGTGGCATTTTATACCACTTAGAACGTCTTAAAATGGCTTAAATTGGTGTCTTGAAATCAAGTATTTTGTGTATTTGATGCGTTTTTCTAGTGTTTATGCATTTCAGGGTATTAGTTGCATTTCGGAGGAGGAATCATCAAGAATAAGCCTTGGCATGTGTTCACCATTGAGAGAGGAAAAGAACGGGCAGATTACGGCGAAGAAACGGAGCAAACCTGGAATTTTTCCAGAAGGGTCCTGCGCGCCCGCGCAGCAATGCTGAGCGGCCGCGCAGCAGCCTTGCGCGCCCGCGCAGAAATGCTGAGCGGCCGCGCAGGGTCGGGGAAAAGGATAAATTATTTTAGACTTCTACTTTTGTTTGGCTTCCAACTTCTATGTAATCTGAGTTTTATGGGACTATTATATAAGTAGATTTGAGACGTTTTCATAGAGAAAAAGAAGGAGATTATGTTTTAGATTGTGTTTTGCGCAAGAAGCGAAGGAGATAAGGAAGAAGACCGATTTAGCACACTGCAACGAAGAGGAAGCATATTTTCTTGTGATTCTTGTTTTGTTGTAACGTTGGATGCTAGTTTTCTTGCTTTGACTTATTTACTCTTGTGACGTACTCTGTTTTAATATAATTAGTTTAGTTATTATTTTCTTGTGTTGTTTATCATGATTTCATATGAACCCATGATGGCGATAAGTTCTATTATGGGCTAATCGTGATCATGGGGTTGCAACGGATTTATTATGGAATTCTTTAGTTAATTGTTTAATACTTTAGTGTGTGATGATTGCATGATATCTAGTATTGGTTGTGCGTATTCGTCTTATGTGCGTCGCGAATATATAAGATAGGGTGTTAATCTCTTGTGAAGCGACAGTGGATCTTGAGATTTGGAACTTGCCATGCTAGCATAGGTTCATGTACGTTGTGCATGATTAGTGGGTAACTCTAACAGTTTTATTTGCCCTATGTAATCAAAAGGAATAACTTGTGCTTAAATCGTTGTGTTGTCAATTTCTGTAGACATATAGGAACTCAACATGATTGATGACTATTCAACTTCTATCTTAATTGTGGATGCTTGGTAGAATGGTATTAGTACAATGAAAGTTGGCTTTTATCAGTTTCGTGTTATTCGATTAATATCATCACTGTCACATGCTAAAGGTAATAACAATGGCTATAGAAGGAAGCAATAATGAAGTTGTGATCTCATGAGTGTTTTATTATTGATAAATTGAAGTGTTAGTTAAGTGGTTAATTAAGTAGTTAATTATAGTTAATATTTAATCAACAATTTTAAGTGTTATTATCTTAACATTGAGAAGTAATCATACATTGGTGAGTGAGTTTAATTAGACAATAAATTAGTCTGAGTCTCTGAGGGAACGAATTAGAAAGTATTCTATATTACTTGCGAACGCGTATACTTGCGTGAATATTAGTGCGTGTTTTCGCCCTAACAATGCTTCTGGAAAAGTAGCTACTTGAGCCTTTTTCAATTCATTGAGCACGAGAATATCTTCATGAATCACTCTATTGACTTTATTGATCAGAATGTCCAATTCAGATGCCCTTCCTGTTATGAGATAATTAAGGGATACATGTATACACATATCCACACCAGAGTCATTTATACTGATAACAATTCTTTTCTCCTGAAAGTTATCCCTTGTCACCAAGATCACCCTTATAAAATTTATCATCTTGTCCAAGGTCTTTTTGTATGTGAAGAAGTTGTTGTTTAGAGAAGCCTTGAGAGCCTTTAACAATTCATAAAATTCTCTACTTAAACTAGGTCCCTCGGCTGCTTTTATAAGCCTCTCCATTCCAACATCAACTTCTTTGGATTTGCCTTTCTGAACAGCTTCAGCAAATGCTTGGACAGATGATCTTAATAACCTAGCCTCAATCTCCCCTTAGTCTTATTAGCAGGCAAGATGTGAGATGAGGGTATTTCAGGCCTAACAGCTTCTGGAAGTGCAGGCAATGGAATGTTGAGTGTACCCATGATAGCTCCCAATGAGACTGAATTTTGCATTTATAGATGCTTATGGGAGTCCACCAAGGTTTGGATAGCATCCTGTTGACTTTGGACCATAGCTGTAAGTTGTGGTACTTGAGTTGTCAATGACTCATTTATTGAATGCAAAGTGGAGACTTGAGATTGGAGAGCTTGAATTTTCAAGTTGGTGGATGTTGACAGTGGTTGTTTAGATGTCGAGGATAGAGAAGTTCCAAATGTAGCTTGTACAGCTTCCCTAATTCCTTCCATCGAAAGAGCAGATGGTTCATATCTAGCCTGATAGAGTTGATCCAGTTTGACCCTGATGTCATTATTTCTAGTGATTTGCTGTTTTACAACTTCATCTAAGGCTATGAAAGATTCCCTCAGATTCTTGATGCTCATGTCCACAGATGACAAATCAAATTTGGCCATTTGATCTGTAAATCTAGAGAATTTCTGCTTGATTTCCACCTTAGAAGGAATGATCTCATCCATCCTGTCCTTGACCAGTTTTCTTATTTTGTCTTGATGATCATTCAGAGTCAGTTTTAGAGCTTTACCAATGAGGTGAAAGGCTATAAGTTGAGCTTTATATACATCTGTAATTACATCATAGACTTCTTGTGGACTAAGAGTTTTAGCATTGCTCCCAAGGATGGTGATGTACTCTTCTCTAAATCTGGCCAAAACCTCATCCATCTCAAGATGAAAGTTTTTATCCAACCAAGCATCACAGTTTCCATCCTGTTCAGTTTCATTTACAATCTTTGTTTGTTGATCTTGAACATCTGTCTGATAGGAAAGCATGATAGCTTGATAATCTTGGTTAGATATATCTGATGTAAGAAGCTTTTGAGAAATTTGAGTAAAGCCAGACAGCTGATCAACCAATAGATCATTCATTGTTGTTGGTTGAGCTTCTACTTCGTGCAGCCATTGAAAAATTAAATGAGGTTGTGGTTGTGTAGGTTTAGAGGTAGATAGTTGGTTATATGGATTTGAGGTGGATGGTAGAGAATCAATGGAACCACCTGTGACAGATGCCACAGTTTAACTCACAGGTTGAACTGTGGTTATGACCGTGTGTTGTCCTGCACTTGTGGTGGGAACCTCCATTAGAATTAGAGGGGATTTGACCAGGTTACTGTCATGTACCTGGCCTCAAACCCTTGAACTTCTTTCAAAGCACTGTCACTTGAATGTGATGTACTTTCCTCCCCCACAGCGGGATCATTGGAAATTGAACTCCTAGCTTCAATTGTGAGTGCAATTTCAGCTAGGGTTTTGAGGGGATTTGTTCCTTCAAAAGGAACCTCCAATTGAATTGGAGAGGATTTAGATAGCTCCCTCTCAGGAGTACCACCCTCAAACCTTATAACCTGTGAAGGTTGATTTGCACATGAAGGTGTATTTGGAACCACCACAGGGTCTTGAGTAAAAATTGATGACACCCCTGTGGTTATGTTGGTGTCATCAAGGTCTACCCCAACATGTTTCCTTTCAACAAGTAAATTTGGGTCCTGGGTGGTGAGCACAGTCTTTTTAACCATGTCTTATGATATTGGCAACAGTTGAGAATTATATTCAAGTGTTTGATTGAATGAAGAAGAAATTTTAGAAATTATATTTTGAACTTTAGAGTTGAATGTTGGCAACTCCCCCTGAGTAGATGCGGGAGCTTCAAAAGATGTGCTCTCTGTGTGTGTGTCATCCTTATTCCTTCTTTCATACGCTTGAATGTGTTTAAGTGTTGGTGCAAACTCATTACAAGGTACATTAGGGTGGATGCTTTGTTCAATAGAGACACCCTATTGAGAGGATGCCTCTAAAGTCTGTTTAATTCCCTGTTTTACAACTGCATCCTGTTGGAAGGGCGCAGAGGTGGTCAATTGAGTGGTCAACTCAGCTTTCTTAACCTTCTTTATTTTTCTGACCAGGTGAGACTCAGGTTCTGTATTATCCTCACCACTCTCACTAACTACTTTCAAATGTGTCTGCTTCCTCTTCTTTATACTCACTTCAGCCTTTTGAAAAGATGAAATGGTTGGTTCCCTAGCTTCTAGTGGTACATAAGGAAAGGTCTCAGCTTGGAAAGGCCCCTGTTGGTTGTCCTGTGTTTGTTCTTCCACGGGGATAGGAGCCATAGCTGAACTAGATATTAAAGCACTAACCTCATGTCAGGCATAAGATAAGGATATGTCCTAAATTTCTCAATCATGAATGGAGTCATTTTGAGACCTACCTTCATCCTGTTATTTATAATAAATGAGCCAAATAGAACTTTGGACACTTGTTTACAGTTTCCTATTAGTGTTCTATCTATACCATTAAGTAAATGAATATCCTAACTTTATGATTTAAAGTGGACATTATAAACCTAGGAAAAATATTTCCTTACCTCTTGTAGCTAGGGGCATTGTGAGCCTGGTGCTAAGTTCTTTCAAGATCAATAATCCCACATTTATGTTCCTGTTGTTATTCATGGAGAACACCAGCTTCAGGACCACACTTGATATGTTGTCATACACCGTCTTTCTGCAAGTGAAGACCCTTATGATGGAGTCAAAAAAGAATGACCATTCCCTTCTCAGATTCTTCTTGTTCAGGCTGGCCATGTTGATCTTCTCATTGTAATTGATGAAGTCCATGAACTCATCCAACTCTTGTTAAGTAGGAACCTCCACCATTTGCTCAGTTGGAATGCCAAAGCCCGGTTCACATCTTGCTCATTAAACTCCACCTATTGGCCTTAAATGGAGCAGTTCACCACCAAAGAGACTGAATTTTCATGCATAACTGTTCTCACCACAGCTGTTGTCCAGAACTCATAAAGAACATTCAAGTAGAGAATTGGATTAGTAGTTAGAGCTGCTGCAAGATAAGTCCCAGACAAAAGTTTAACAAACCCCTTGAACCCGTCAAGAGCTTGATTAGCGTCTATCAAAGCGAGATAGTTCGCTCCATCCTTCGGGATTATAGCTCTAACATTGTTTAGTTCCATTTTAGAGGAGTAGATTTGAGTGGGTAATAAAAATTAGGGAGAAAGGGTTTGAAACGAGAGAGCGGTTAAGAATTGGAGAAATTAGGTTAATTGAGATCTCGAAAGCGTAAAGAGTCACTCAGCCGAGAAGTCTGGGTATTTATAGGCTTGTGAATATGACTTATCGAGAAGTGGATAAAATGTTTCGTATTTGTTTATCAAGAATTCACGTGAATTACTGAAATACATATCGATATGTCTTTATCTTGACTTGATTCGAGATCTAGATAGTTACTTATCGAGTTGTCAAATAAATACCCAGTTTGTCCAGAATGGACTGAAATATTCCAAATTTTTATTGATTAAATCAATATAAAATTAGAACGAATTTATTTCAAAAGTATCATACTGAAAATAATATATTAAATAAAATTATTTCAGTTTGAGTTAAAGATAAGTTTAAATTGTACTTATAGAGAACTCAAAATAATTCACTCGAGATCTCTACAATACTTATTGAGAAGTCATAGAGTGACTTATCAAGATGTTCATTCGAGAAGACTGGTAATGACCTTATTCGAGAAGTCATAATAACTTATCGAGATGTTCACGAGAAGTCTAACAATGACTTATCGAGAAGTCAAAATAACTTATCGAGATGTCCACTCAAGTAGTCCAAAACTGACTTATCGAGAACTACTTCGAGAAGTCTCATTTATAACTTATCAAGAAGTCATTTATACTTATCGAGAACTCAGCCTCTATGTACTTCTGCTGCTTTTCAGGTATGTCTTTTGTTAACTACATATATTGAATATATGATTTAACAAAGAGACTGTTTACTTAGAATTTGAAATTTTCGAAGTTAACAAAAGTAAAATGAAAAATAAATATGCATAGAAATCTGAAATATTTATAATTCATATTCCAGTTAATATTTAATTAATCAAATGAATTTTGATTTATCAGAAATTAATCTGCTGCAAAATATTAGCCGAGTTCTTGCCTTTTAGGGTGAAGAATTAACCATACCAATTTCACCTACAAGTCTAGTGGAAGTAGTTTCATCCAAAGGTTTAGTAAAAATGTCAGCTAATTGTTTTTCTGTTGAACAAAAATTAGCTCAATGGTACCATTAGCAACATGTTCTCTAATAAAATGGTACCTTTCATCTATGTGCTTTGTCCTAAAATGATTTACTAGATTAGCAACAATAGATATGGCACTAGTATTGTCACGCATAATAGGAATTTTGTGTAACACTAGGCCATAATCCAATAGCTGATTTCTAATTCAAAGAACTTGAGCACAGTAACTTCTAGCAGCTATGTATTCAGCCTCAGATGTGGAAGTTGACACATATTGTTGTTTCTTACTGTACCAGGTTACAAGTCTTTGACCAAGGAATTGGTAGCTTCCACTAGTGCTCTTTCTGTCAACCCTACATCCAGCAAAATCTGCATATGTGTATCCAACAGCTTCAAAACCTGTTCTCTTGGGATACCTTAACCCCAAGTTTGGAGTCCCCTTCAAGTATCTAAAAATTCTCTTTACATCCATCAAATGTGATTCTTTTGGATTGGCTTGAAATCTTGCACACAGACATGTTGCAAATATAATGTCTGGTCTACTAGCTGTAAAATATAGCAAAGATCCAATCATTCATTTATAACTTGAAATGTCTACATGTTTTCCTTTCTTATCTTCATCCAACTTTGTAGTTGTAGACATAGGTGTTGATGTAGGTGAACAATCAACCATTCCCAACTTCTTCAATTGATCTTTAACATACTTGGTTTGGCTGATGAAGATTCCATCACTTTTTTTGACTAACTTGAAATCCAAGAAAGTAACTTAACTCTCCCATCATACTCATTTCATACTCACTTTGCATGAGTTTTGAGAATCTTTGGCATAACTTTTCATTACTAGAGCCAAAAATGGTATCATCCACATAGATCTGAACTAGGATCATATCACCACCATGCTGCTTGTAGAAAAAATTCTGACAGTGTGTCATACCATGTTCTAGGTGCTTGCTTTAGTTCATAGAGAGCCTTAAGAAGTTGGTAGACAAAATCTGGAAATTCAGGATCCTCAAAGCCAGGTGGTTGTTTCATATAAACTTATTCTTCTAACTCACCATTTAGGAATGCACTCTTTACATCCATTTGATACACCTTAAAGTTAGAATGTGCAACAAATGCAAGAAAGATTCTTATTGTTTCAAGTCTTGTAACTGGAGAAAAAGTTTCATCATAATCAATTCCTTCTTCTTGTGAGTAGCCTTTTTCAATCAGCCTTACATTGTTTCTTGTCACAATCTCATTTTCATCCATTTTGTTCATGAATACCCACTTTGTTCCAATTACACTTCTGTTCTTTGGTGCGGGAACCAACTTCCAAACATTGTTCCTTTCAAACTGATTTAGCTCCACTTGCATAGCAGATATCCAATCAGGATCATGTAGGGCTTCTTCAATTTTCTTAGGCTTAACTTGTGATAGAAAGTATGCATGTAGACATTCATTTGCAGTTGCACTTCTAATCCTCACTCCAACACTTGGATCAACAATAATTGCTTCTCTTGTGTGACCTCTCCCATTTCCTGGTGTGAGTTTGTTGACTCGGGTTCTCTGCATCTTCTTTATCATTGGCATGACATGCAAAACTTTCTCCTCTTTCTCCCCCTGAGTTTGTGCTATCAAATTCAGGTGTTTGAGATGAGCCTCCATTCTCATGATTCACTTGTTCAGTTGACTCTTCATTCATTCTGTTGCTTGTGTTGATTTCAGCTTCATCTTCAGAAATACAATAAATATTGAGATATTCAAATTTAAGGACCTCGGCTTCATTTTCATCAAGGAATCCCAAGCCTGTACACTTGTCATCATCAAAAGTCACATATGTACTTTCCATAATTTTTTTATTCAAACACATAGACTTTGTAGGAATTTTTCTCCAATGAATATCCCAGAAAAATTGCTTCAAAAACTTTAGAGTCAAATTTTCCCACATATTCAGAGTTGTCTTTTAAAATATAGCACTTGCTTCCAAACATATGAAGATGCTTCACAGTAGGCTTTCTTTAGATAAGATTGAGTTGGGTGATTTTCCAAGATTCTTGTTAATGAGATATCTGTTTTGAGTATAACATGCAGTGTTGACAACTTCTTCCCAAAACTTGTTGGCAGTTTGGCATCCTGCAACATTATTCTAGCAGCCTCTACTAGTGTTCTATTCTTTCTATCAACTACCCCATTTTGCTGAGGTGTTCTAGCAGCTGAGAATTCTTGAATAATGCCTTTGTCTTTGCAGAATTCAGTTAAAGCGGCATTTCTAAATTTTGTACCATTGTCACTCCTCAATCTTTTTACACAATTCTGATCTTCAACCTGCTTCTCAATCTTCTTGATATGTTCAATTATGATGTATGTAGTTTCATCCTTAGAATGCATAAATTCTACCCATGTGTACCTTGAGTAGTCATTCACCATCACAAGTGCATACTTCTTCCTTAAAATTGATAAGACATTAACTGGTCTAAATAAGTCCATGTGAATAAAATGCAAAGGTGCACTTATGGAATTCATAGTTTTACTCTTGTGACTTGACTTTTTCATTTTACCTTTTTGAAAAGCCTCACAAACTTCATCTTGAGCAAACTACAGATTTGGCATTTCTCTCACTAACTCCTTTTTCACCAGGGTGTTAATTACCTTGTAATTCAAGTGAGAGAGCTTTTTATGCCACGGATTACCTTGCTCTATAGATGCCTTGGTGTAGAAGTAAAAAATGCCATCCTTGTTTGCTGAGTAGAGATCTGCAACAAATAAGCTTTCCTTTCTTACTCCTTTCAGAGCAGCTTCACTATTATTTTTGCTGATGATTAAGCATTCTCCTTTGTCAAATACAAAATTGAATCCTCTATCTATGAATTAACTGACACTTAGGAGATTCACTTCCAAACCAGCAACCAGTGCTACACCTTCAATGATAACATTTCCAGAAATTAACTTATCATATCCCATTGTGAAACCTTTGTTGTTGTCTCCAAAAGTCAGTAATAGGCCAGCCATCTCCTCAAACTGTGATAGCAGGGCCTTATCACCTGTCATTTGTCTCGAGCATCCACTATCTATGATCCGTATGACTTTCTTCATTTTACCCTGCACACAATGAGAATTAAGTTTATTTAGCTACCCAAGCAGGGTTGGGTACTTTCTTCCTATTAACAGAATTTTCAAAATTAGAGTGAGTTGATTTAGAAAGAATGGTGTTCATTGATTGATTTGCAAGTTCAGTTTTAGCTGCAGACCCAATGTTGACTTCTTTGAGGTCTACTCTCGACTTGTGACAACTTGTCATCACTTTCATGTTGCAAGAAATGCAATCAAACTTATCACAGAAAGAGTAGGGATCTTCGGTCTTTGCTTCATTATATTTGCATGCTCCCAATCTTGGCTCACTAACAGCCTTTTTACAAAGGTGAGTTAGATGATTTGTAGAGCCACATTTCTGACACCGTTTCCTAGGAGCATCTACAAAAAATGCAAAGTTATTGCTCTTGTTTATCCCAATCTTCCCATTTATGTTTTTCTTTTTCTTTCCTGCATTCTTAGTTTTAACCCCCTTGATTGGCTTTTTGGGGGTTTTATCCACCATGGGCTTCTTCTTAGTTTTAGAAGGTGGACTTGTTTCTGTGCATTTCTTTTCATTGTCCTCTTCAGCAAGTTCTTGCTTTATGATCAACTCATGTTCACTGAAATTTACTTCACATGCTTTGAATAAAGGTGAACCAACCTTTCTCAGCATAGCTGGGACATCTTCACTTATAGTTGCTTTTCCCTTATCACCTTCAACTTTCTTGTTATTGTTCAATGCATCATAGTCTAAGCCAATAGCTATGTTAGCATATGACTTGTTCTTCTCATGGTATTGACCAACTAACTCGGATGCAATTCTGAATGATTTCAGTTTCATATCATTCTTCTCTAGCTTCTCCCTCAACACAGCTTTTATCTTAGTAGCACACTTTAACTTGTTCTTTAGATATTCATTTTCTTACTTGACAGTTTCAAGCTCAACAAGCTGCAGTTCCAGTTTTGTTTCTCAATCTCAAGCTTCTTATTTACTTTTGACAGTCTACCTACTTCCTCAATAGCTGCCACCATGCTTGTGTGTATGTGAAACATTTCTACACTCATCTTTTCATCAATCTCCTTAGATTGACTAGCATTTAGATTAATAGTGGTAAAAGTTGGTACCTCTATTTTTGATGAGGATGACTCTCCTTGCTCCAAGGCCATGAGTGAATAGTTTCCAAACTCCTCATCTTTATCATTATCAGAATTATCCCAACTTTTTCCTTCTGCCATATAAGCTTTTCCAGAATGTTTCTTCAAGAGAGTTTCATACTTAGCCTTCAACTCCAAATATGCCTTGTCCTTTTTCACTTTCTTTGGCTTTATGCATTATGTGGCAAAGTGGCATAATTCATCACAATTGAAACATCTTATTTTTTGATCTATCAACAAATCCAGTTTTGTAGCCACTTTTTCTACCGGAGTTATACTGAGCTTTTCCTTTCCATCTGATATCCTTGTTGAATGTTTGTCCTTTGTTCTTGAAGAACTTTGGCTTCTTTACTCTAATATTAGAAATTTTCTTTGCTAGGTAAGCCATGGATTGATCCAACTCTTCCAGTTCATCCAAGGTATAAAACTCATCTTCTTCAAGTTCCCGAATGACTTGCTTCTGTGGCTCCTTCTTCTTTTGCTCAACACTTGAGACAGTTGGAATCTGGATTTATTGTTCATCATCAGATGAATTACAATCAATAACAACTAGTGCACCTGAACCATCAATAATATGCCCTTGACCAGCTCTTAAAGATTTTCTTTGAATTATTTCCAATTCATAGATTTTTAAAATACCATATAAAACCTCCAATGTCATTCTGCTCAAGTCTCTTCCTTCTCTTATAGCTGAAATTTTCTGTTCAAGATGGTCTGGAAGGGTGAGCAAAAATTTCAAGTTAACCTCCTCAGCTTCATAGTACTTGTCATGAAGCTGCAAGTCATTAACCAGCTTATTGAATCTTTCAAAGACATCAATAATACTCTCATTTGGTTTAGCCATGAAACCCTCATACTAAGACACCAATATTCTCCTTTGGTTGAATCTAACTTCCTCTGTACCTTCACACAAAATTTCTATTTTCTCCAAGATATGTTTAGCTGTGTCATATTTGACAATATTGTTATACATGACATTGTCAAGTGACTCTATCAGAATTAATTATAGTGCACTTTCAAGAGAGACCCTTTCTTTCTCAGTTTCTGTGTATTTAGAAGGATCTTTAGGACCATAATGAGTTGGGATGACCATGTCTCCATCTGTAGATTCTTCAATCCTTTCTATAAGAGTGAAGGTCCATTCTTTAGAATCTGGATGTACAAGGGATTGGCCAACCCTATAAACAACATCATTTTCTTTTTCCATAATGTGTAGTTAATCTTATCAAAGGCTGGTATCTTTATACTTCTTATCTTTTGTGTATTCATTCTTCCAAGATCTTGATCTGTTTACTTTCAGATTTTGCTCTAATACCACTTGTTGGGTAATGAATACAACACAAGGGGAGTGAGTGTATTTTCTTGATTTTTAGGATTTTTAAAACTATTTGGAATGGTGAACAATGCTGTCGAATTTGTAGAGATATTGTGTTCAACTGTTAAAACAAAGCATGCACAATAAGCACAGTATTTTCAAAACTCAGTTAACTTTGTATTAAAATTAAGTATGTCTTGTTACAAATTTTTGGGTTCTTTATAAGTAAAGAACTTAGCTTCTTTCTTGAGAGAGTTACAAGAAAATCTAGATCTGTTTGTTACAACTAAAAAAGGGACTAGTGTTAACTTTATAGATTAGTAAACACAGGTATACACAACATGCAATAAGATGTACTAAACTCTACTTTAAGTTATCTCTAAAGCTTTCCATTTCTGGCTTGGTGTATCTTTGCAAATCGTGTAGGTCTGTGACTTTCCTTTGTCAGTTAATCTTGGCCTTTGATCTTGCACTCTTCAAGCTGCTTTTGTAGACTTATCAAACTAAGTGATTAGATCATTTGTTGATTTATAATCTCGAATATTTAACTTGTCTGCATTCTATACTTGAAAAGTATATCGAGATCTCTAGTTTGATCTATGGAGTTGTGACATCTCGATAAGTATAATGACTTATCGAGATCTCTGAGTTCTCTATATGAATGCTTGACTTGTCGAGGTCTCTAAATACTTGCACATGGATTGACTTGCCGATATGTCTGAGATCTCTACATGTGGAACTAACATATCGATATCTCAGAGAACTCTATATACATTTTGACTTGTTGATATCTCTGAGATCTCTATGTGAGAAATTCACTTGTCGATATCTCCCATCTTCATGTCGTCATTTTGACTTGTCGATATCTCTAAGTTCTCGAAATGTAGAAATGGCTTGGCGATATCTCCAATCTCCATGTCTTTATTTTGACTTGTCGATATCTCATAGTTCTCGATATGTACAAATAGCTTGTCGATATCTCCAATCTTCGTGTCTTCATTTTCCTTGTCGATATCTTCTAGACTTCTCGATAATCCATTCAGGACTACTCGATAAGTCATTCTGGACTTCTCGAATAACTTCTCTATATGACTTGATCTGTGACTTGTCGATATCTTGACTTAACATATTTTTCATAAAACAAATTTATTTAACTCCAAGCTTCTGTGTCATTTCTCTGAGGCATGATATGTCTTGATCTTCTTCTAGAGTTTATTCATTAGGCTTGAATTGTTTACAAGAAAATACTCTAGTCTGATCTTTTAACCATTTTACAGACTCAAGTAATACAATACGAAATACAGATTTAGATTATAATACAACTAAATCTTATGATTGTCAACATGATTTAGTCTTGTTATAGTACATGCATGTCTTGCACAACAGGTTTGATATGACAAATCGAACTGAAATTCATAAAATCGATATTCGAATCATATAATCCGATAATTAGCAGAATCCCAATTTAAACCAAACCGGAAATTACCCAAACCGAAAATGATCTAACATACTAGATCTAATAATAACTTGGAACCGAACAAAATCGACAAATATATTACTCGATCTGAATATGAAACGAATTAAGCATAATTCATACTTAATTAAAATAATTTATGTTTACGATATGATAATTATTTAATCATAAGTTTTCCAAAAAGTACATTATAGTATATTAAAAATGCTACATTTAATAAAAAAAAATTAAGTCTCACAAGTTGACAAATGAACAAGTTCTTATCCGAGAATATCCGAACCAAATTTAATATGAACTTGATATGTCTGATCTTAATCCGAACTTAATCCAATTTTAATCTGAATTAAACTCGAATTGAATTATATCCGATCTGATCCGAATAAATTTGATCTGAAAATGATCTAATATAGAATTGAACCTGTTATCCGAATTGACAGGTTAATCACGTACCTTTCCATTCTAATTTCCCCAAACCAAACAACCCCTCAAAGTAATTCTTGTCATACAAATTGCCTTATCCATTTTATAAATAATATACATATTATAATTTGATAAATGAACAAAAGTAGCAAATTCACCTTTATATAAGAGATGATAATAAAAATTTCCAAGTCAAACTAAAGATTTAAAATTTCTTACATATCTCTTAACTTTATACGAATAATCAAATAGTAATTATATATTAAATATACATAATTTTAATCCTAATTTTATTTCTAACAAGAGTCGACCTCCGTTTTTAGATCTAGAGTTCTAACACCCCTTCTACTCTCTATTCCGCATATTTACAATTCTCTTTCACCGTTTAATCATTCTTCACTCTTCTATCCTCTCTTTTATTTTGATGTTTTTCCAAAATTTCTAATAAACATTCTTTTTGATGGGTTCTAATCCTTTTTGTTGAGATCGTTTTTATACCTAGGGTTGTCAAAAAAATTCGAAAAATCCAATATTCGTCCGGAAAATCCGCATTCATATCTGAAATAAAGTGGATATTATCCTTATCCAAAACAAAACGGATATTATCCATATTCAAATCCGACAACCGCGGATACAGATTTAGATATAGGCATATACGTATGCGATAATATCCGAATCCGAATAAATATATTATATATATAAATATTTAAATAATTTAAAAATATAGTATATTAAATTTATAGTGTATTAATGTGCATATATACATATATATATATTAAATATTATTTTTATACAAATTTTATAAACATATAGAAAAAAAATCATTTGAGTTCAACAATTTACAGATAACGATTATATTGAAAAGAAAATTAAAATTATTTTTTTAAAAAAATAAAATATGATTAAATAACTTTATCTCTTATTTTAATTTTTAAAAATGAATTTTTAATTTTGACTATATTTTTTTATTTTTTTTATTTTTAATATAAAATAAAAAATCTGATTGAAAATCGGATTCGGATCCGGATATTATCTGTATCCGGATAGTATCCTTCGGATACTAATTCAGATATTATTCTCTAAATATTTCCGAATTCAGATACGGATACGAATTTTCGGATTCGGATTCGGATATAGGCAGGCCCGTATCTGAATTATCCGTCTGACAGCCCTATTTGTACCTGGTTGTTCCAATTTTTTTTTGGTGCGAGTACATTTTGTTTAAAATATTTGTATCTTTTGGTGTTGATTTTGTTGACAGAAATTTATATGATGTATGCATTGAAATCTAGATTTCGTTAAAATTTTGGGTTTTTTTATTATCATATTTTTAATATGATAAACTAACAAAAGTAGCAAATTTACCTTTATATAAGTGATGATAATAAAAATTTCTAAATCAAACTAAAGATTAAAATTTTTCTGTATATCTCTTAACTTTATACGAATAATGTGATAGTAATTATATATTAAATATATATATAATTTTAACCCTAGTTCTCTTTCTAATAAGAGTCGATCTTCGTTTTTAGATCTAGGGACCTAACATCCCTTCTATTCTCCATTCCACGGATCTACAATTCTCTTTCGCCATTTAATCATTTTTCACTTTTATATCCTCTCATTAATTTTAATGTTTTTTCAAAAATTTCGAATAAACATCCTTTTTGGTGTGTTCTAATCCTTTGTGGGTGAGATCTCTTTTGTACCTTGTTACAAGGTTGTCCCAATTTATTTTTGGGTGAGTATGTTTTGTTTGAATTATTTGTGTCTTTTGGTGTTGTTTTCGTTGAAAAGAATTTGTATGGTGTTTTGAGAAATCTAGATTTCTTACATTTGAACTGATACGATGGTGAATATCATAAGAGCATACTTTTCACAACAAAAGAGTATTCATAATTTGGGCATTTGTTCCTCCGATTTAAGTGATATACCTAAAAAAACTGAATATTGCGCTATGGCATTTATGTGAAGGTGAATTGTGATGCTGCTAGTTTCGGGGTTGGTATTGGCTGGATTAGCGAAGAAACTATTATAATCTTTTTTATTTCAAAATTTTTTATTCTATTTGTTACGCAATCTGAAAATAAGATGACTATTTATTTAGTTCGTTTGTTATGTACGAATCAAGTTGTACAATTAGTTCGGAGATTTGTTACAACTGTTTTCTGGTATTTTAATAAATGCCTTTTATTTTATATGTCAAATATATATATATATATATGTATATGTATATAATGTATATATATATATAACTATTGACTAAAAATTATAATCCGAAAAACAAAAAGGATATTAGAGGGTAAAACTGTCATTCCAGATTTCTTATTCGTTTTTTAAACCACTCCTTCATTTTGGGCTGCGTTAACCCAAAGGTTTCAATTGGTGGTTGGCTAATTAATTGCTCGATCTAAACTTTTTTATGCCCCTGGGGCCAACAAAATTTGTGTTCGTCCCACTCTAAGCTGAACACCAGATTCTTGTCAACACAATTTGAGCATGATTATACTCTTAGTTACGAATTTTTTAACACAAATAAGATTCCTTCCCAGGGTGTAGTGCCCCTCCTTTTCCTCTCTATCGGCATATAATATAAGGTATTCATATATGTTACACCATTGGACGGTTTTCTCAGTGAGTCACTAAATTTAACACAAAGATTTGGAGGGCCTGTTTATTATTAGCGTGTGAATGCTATATGTTTATATGGTTGAATTTCCATCCAGATATTCATTTATCTAATAATATCAGCTGTTAAGTTAATAATTTTTTCTGATATCGAAAAATAAATTAATAATCTTTTCTGGTATTGAAAAATAAATAAATGATCTCATTATTTGAACTATAGGAGTTATTTATTTTGTTTAAATTATGCGATTCTAGGACCGTTTGGATGTATTTGTATTTTGTATTTGTGCAAAATATAATTTACAATTAAATTTTGAAATACAATGAAAAAATTATAAATAGTAAAGGATTTATTTAAAATTTTATTGAGAATATAACTTTTTGACTAATTTATTGCCAAGTTAGAATACCATATTGAGGTGACAACTTTATTGTGTTAGCAAGTCGAAGATTAAATAAATAAGCATAAACATTCTACGGCTTTTGATCAGGGAGAAAAAGAAAAGCACTGGCATACATAAAAAGAATACAAAGATTAATTATTATATATTCTTTTAAAAAAATTTGTCGGCATTAGGTAAAGAAAACAAAGAGTTACCGTAACTTTGTAACTTCATATGCAATAGCATATATCAGCGGTCATATATACAACGAATAAGCTACTTCCACTGACTATTCGCCTCGTACGAGTGCCACTCCGCCATTGCATTCAATCGGTGCAACTCTAACTTTTATACATATAAAAATATAATGAAGAGTCAAAAGGTTGTAATCATACTATATTATAGTTTTAGTAGCTGATTCCTTGTCTCAAAAGATATTAATAATCAAAGAAGACTGGGCGACAAAAGCTAATGCATCTTTTGTTTTATTGTTTTAGCTAATGACTGTTTTAAGAATATCTTATCCAGCCGATTATAAAGTATTTGAACCCACCAACGGTTTGTTTGGATTATCAGCGTACATATATATTAAAATATATTAGTAACAAATTTAGTTACTTTTCCTTTTGGTGTTATACATTTAGCGTCCGAACTTATTACTTAAATCGAATAAATGACGGTAAGTTGAAAAATATTTATAATTTATACAAGTATTTGAATAATTTAATTTATAAATTAGAATTTTTGTATTTAAATAAACTAAAATAAATAATTTTTAAATATAATTATCTTAATTCTTATATTTTAAGTTATATAACATTTAAAAAAATATATTTCAAAAATAAAATTGATAAAAAACGAAAAATAAAAAATAAGTTAAGAAAGAGTAAGTTGTTACCAACATTAAACTTATCAGCTTATAAATATAAGTTAGATCAACCTGGTTAATAAGCAGATTATAAGTCAATAAAAGTGTGACTTAAACAATTTGCCAACAGTTAATATTATTTGGCAGCAAGAAATCACATTTGTATTGTCATCACCACGCGGTCTAAAGAGAAGATAATAATTATACAATTTTTTTAAAACAATTGTTCAGCAGATATAACACCTCTAGTTTGGTAACAGAGAGTTTGCACAATTTACGAATAGAGGCAAATTTTTAAGGAATGCAGTTTTGAGATTATACAAGAACTGTGCAAAACATTAAACACGCCGGTGTCATTCCTAGTTTTCAATCATTTTGAGTAAACTTAATAGATTATATTAAAGTATTTTTTTTATTACATAATATATTTAACCTACATTTCATACATAATATATTTAATTTATATTTTATACATAATACATTTAACTTAATTTTGAAATATATAACTTTTAAATAAAAACCTAGAATGAATGCATTGTATAAAATATGTTATTTTTAATACTTCCTCCATCTCATATTATTTATCTTATTTAAATAATAAAAAATAGATTTTAAAGGACATTATATATATTTATTAATAAAATAAGTTTTAAAAGTATCTTGAATATATAATATGTGTAATTTGTGGTCAAATGTTGATATAAGAATAGAAGGAGTACAGAATACATTTAACTTACATTATATATATAATATATTTAACTTGATTTCTGAAAAATATAACAACTAAATAATTGAATTATTCCTATTATATTCAATGCCCTATAAAATATTTATTCACCTATTTTTAATACATAATACATAATTTGATATTATCATTCATATTCTGTCTCATGTATATTATTGTATTTTACATGTAATACATTTACCTTAAATTTGAAAGTTGCAACAGATAAATATTTTAATTATACATATTTTATTTCATCCATCTACCAAACATAATATTTTATTTATTTAAATTCTCCTACTTTTTCTTTACATCATACATTTGACTTGCTAAAATCATTCATATTTTATCTTAATATTTTAATAAATTATATTTTATACCAAAAATATTTAACTTAGTTTTTGAAAAATATAACAAATTAATAATTTATATACTATTCAACGTGTAACATAATATTTAAAAAATTAACGTTCTGGCACTTTTTACACATTATATTCCATTTAGTTTCCTTTTCTTTATCTTCTACCTTGATGGGTGAACCTATGACTCGCAGATTACTTTTAACATTTAAATGATTTTTAATAATATATTTTATCTTAAAATTATTTATATTTTGATATATATTTTCAATAGTTGGAAAATAAATTGAAAAACATAATAAGTTATAATAATAAATGTTTTGTAATAATTTGAGACTTACCTAAAAATATATAATATAATATAATATGTTGTTCACAGGAATCGAGTCTTGAACCTATATAAATTGTTAAAATAAAAAATATAAAAGTTTAAATATAATAAGCTGGGTTCGAACCCTAAATCCATGAGAGCAGTTTAAATATTAATATAATATTATTTTATTGTTGCATCGAACGGTTTCCCATCTATTCCACTTTTGATCTGACGGTTGTTATTTGTCGTACCAAATAACGGTACCGAATAACCGACCTAACTACCAAATAGAGGGTGCAAATATCAAATACAGGATGTTCTGTTTATAATAGTATAATATATATACATATATATATATATATATATATATATATATATATGAGTGTGCGTGAGTGTGGATACTTTAATACAAACCAATTTTAAAATAGAAACTAGAAACCAAATATTTTTTTAAATTACTTTGGAATATAATACAAATGACATGCAAATTGATCGTTGAGAGATAGAGAAAAATACAGTTAAGCCGGATTTTAAAAATAAACTTATCGTTAGATGGGAAAAATAAAATTAAAAACGGAGGGGAAAAGCTCAAATTATATAAAATTAAAAACGGAGGGGAAAATCTCAAATTGTGTGTAGGAGGGTGTAGATTAGTTGGGTGTGGTGCTTTTACGGGGGCATTAGATTAGATTGATGTAATGAGTTAGATTAATTTATGGATTCTATTTTAAATTTAGTTTCTATTTGATATTTTCATATAGTCAAGTTATATGAATACCACGTTTTTGTTATAGACCACGGAGACCACTTATGTTGTGCAACTAAAATCTTGCATAAAAACATTGCAAAATGTATTATTTTGTGAATTGTGTTATACAAACATCATTATTTTATTCAAAATCTTGAATATCATACATGTACTGCATGTAGAACATTACAAAATTTTTTATTCTACGAAACATATTTAGTTTGCAGAACATTTGTTCAAATTACAGAACATAGACAATATACTTATTAAACTTAAATGATATTCAACAATTTTAATGAATTAGTGATATTCGTAAAATATACTTTACAAAATAATATATTTCATATGTTTTGATTGCTGAACATAGGTGGTCTCCGGGGTCTTCAATAAAAATGTGGTGAACTTGACTCACTCTCTATATATATAGTGTTATTCCAGTAGAAATATCTTTATAATGAAAACTAGAAATTAAATAATTTTTTCTAAATCACGTCGAAATTTAGCACATATGGTATGCAAATCGATTGTTGGGAGATGAACAAAAATACAGTGAAGTCGGATTTTAAAAAATGCCTATATATATATATATGAAAAGTATAACAAATAAATAATTTATTTACTATTCTACGTGTAGCAAAATATTTTAATAAATTCATATTCTATATATATCCTAATATATTATTCTCACATTCAAAAATAAACTAAACTTAAAATAGAAACTAATTTAAACCATTAGATTAGTCTAATCGAATGCCCCCTTGAAAGCACCACACACACCTAATCTTAATCTGCACCATTCCACACACAATCTCAGCTTTTACTCTCCGTTTTTAATTTGATTTTTCCCGTCAAGCGGTAAGTTTTTTTTAAAATCCGAATTCACTATACTTTTCTCCGTCTCTCAAAGATCGATTTGTATACCATATGTGTTATATTTCGAAGTAATTTTAAAAAATTATTTAATTTCTAGTTTCTATTCTAAAATTTATTTTTATTATATATATATATATATATATATATATATATGTCTCTCACATTCGAATTATCATCTAATAGCTTATATCATATGGGGTCTTTTCTATTATTAATAAATTAATATCCCAATTTAAAATATTTTTACTCATTTTTTTAAAAAATAAGCATACTTTAGAAATAATGTCTGCAAAAATAAATTCATATAGTAAATATTCACTTAAAAATAAAATTAGATACAACTAATTAAAGATATATGCACATGTAAAATTGATATTTTGTTGATACTTTTAATAAAATTGATAAAGGTATTTTTCAAAACAATTAATTGTTACCAAAGTATAATTTTTGTATCTATTAAAATTTTAGACATTTATTAGACACGAGGGTCCAAAATTTGAATCAATCCCATAATGCCATTCAAAATCCTAAATCTAGAATATCTAGTCTAAATATAAAAATTTAGAACTTTTGTACAAATTTTATAAAAACAAATTTAATTTTGATTTGAAAGAAGAAAATATAATAATAGACAACAATATATTTTTTACAAAAATAAGTAATTTTCACAAAGTTGTCACTTGGACCATAGATTGGGCTAGTAATCTTATAATAAGTTACTTTTTAGTTTTTACTCATATTAGATAAGTGACAATAATAAGTGATACGTAAATGATGATGTATAAGTTATTAACTGGTATTTGGATGATGAGTAGTAAAGTTCTATGAATTCTACCTTTTTATTGGAGTACTCAGAATTTATCTATGTTCTGCAAATAATATAACTTTGAAAACGTGTTATCTTGCAAAACATGTTTTACAAATATTATTACTTCAATAAAATCATGCAAATCTCATACATTTACAAATATAATATGTATGTTTTACAACTAAAGATATATGCTCTGCAATATGAACGTATATGTTCTATAAACTAAGTACTATAAACTAAGTATATTTTATATAATAATATATTTTATAATATTTTACTTGTAAAATGTATGCAATCTGTAAGATTTTCAATAAAATAGTGATGTTTGTAGAACATCATTTGAAAAATAATATGTTTTACAATATTATAAGCTACATTTTACTTGTAGAACATATATGGATTCCAATGAAATAGTGGACTCCATAGAACTTGACTTTTTGGATGATTTACTTATACGTTAAAAAAGGGTTTAGTAAATTTTACTTAGTAAAAAAAAATTGAAAAACATAAAACTAATATATTCAAGTTAAATTAAATATTTTTTCAGATAAAATAAAATTCCAAAAAAAAATAGGTCGGGTTATATTTGAGACTGGATACATTTCTGTAATTGCAGCCTTGCACTTTGTAGAATTCTGAAAAATTAAAGAATGGACTACGGAGACAACTACAAGTTGCCATATCGCAACTTGCTTCTAGCTCTTTAACATAATATTTAAAAATATTTTGCCCTTCCAAACAAAATATAGATAGATTTAAACGGCAGATTTACTAGGCACTAAAAAGAAACTTTAATTTTAAAAACTTACATGAATCATGTGTATATAAAAAAGTGTATCTGTGCGCTTCATTTCCCCAAATTTTCACAAATGACATGCTATTGTTGCGCAAGATATGCCTATATAATAACAATACTAAGTATTGACAGCCCTATGATTAAATTGTTTGATAATTAGTCTTTGTATTCTGTAATTGTAATCGTTGAGTCTGTAAAAATGTTTAGTAAATTAGACTAGGGGATTTTCTGTGAACAATTTCAAGATGAGGAATAAAATCTGGTAGAAGATCAAGTCATGATTATGCCTCAAAGAAAAGATGTAGAATCTTGGAGTTGAATAATGATGTTCTATAAAAAATGTTCCAAGTCAAGATATTGACAAGTCACAGATCTAAGTGTATCAAGAAGTCAGTCGAGAAGTCCAAAATTGTGACGGCCTCAACCCCGAGGTCAGGAGTTGATGTCACAAACAACAACAATCCACAAATAAAATATAACCAACTCATTCTTATTTAATATAAACAAAACCCCTTAACAAGATCTTTTTTAGGTTTAAGTATGATTTAAGTTACACAACTTATACAAACCAACTTATTTAAACAACCTGAAAGAATTAACTTTTTATAGCAACTCAACAGACCATATCTGTAATAACCCCAATTTTGGAAAAATTTTGAAACCCTTATGAATAGTGTTTTTGCTGAACGAGAAAACTTTTCATGCCACACTATGTAGGGGTTCTGTTATTGATCTTATGGGATATTATTAGTACTCTATGTGGTATATAAGTGTATGTAAAGATCGTCAGAATCCAATTCCGAACACTTTGATTTTTCCCGGAAATCCACAAGATACGGAGAGAATTAAGTATAAGGTAACAGGATAAAAAGGATTTAAATTAAAGGATTATAAGAGAGGATCATAGAAGGAATACAATATATTGAGAAAGGTTAAGGGAACCTAAGTAATAAGATCCCGGGTATGATCCCTCAAACGATAAACGAGAACGAAAGATAAGCGAACCGTAAAACAAATAAGTGACCAAGAGACAAGCTTGTACAAGAAGCCAGGGACTGTGACATCATCAAACCACAAGGTGTGGACAAGTGGGAGCATTATGACATGTGCAAGGTGACATAGGCATGACAAAAAAGGAAGGAGATGTGGTAACTTTTTAACCACACAAAATCAAGGGCAACTAGGTAATTTACTAAATCAAACATAAAAACAAGCCAACCAAGCCAAGCAAAATCATTTTTCATCAAAATCAAAAAGCAACCAAGGCATGGTTCATCTTTGCTCTCGGCTTTTTACTATTCAAAAGAGCAAGAAATTCAAAATCAAAGATCCAAGCTTCCTAAATTGGTGAGTTAATTCCCTAATCATCTTCATGCTTAGTTAGGGCTATATCATGAGTTTAAGCCATCAATTCCTTCTCAATCTTCTTCATTTAATCAAAGAAGAAGACTATGAATAGTGTTTTCAAGTTTTTAACTTGAAGTTTTTCTTGTTTTTCTTGAAGATCCAAGCTTTCCTAAGACTTCTCAAAGCTTCTTAAGGCTTCCTAGCTCCTCCCACCACTTCAAGGAAGGTATACCATCTCCAAACCCTAGGTTCCTATATATTATAAGATGATTTTGATTAGTAGGATGATATTGTAGCTTGTTGTTGTGATTAGAGTTTGGGATTTGAAATGGTAGTGAAATGGAATGGTAAATGTTGAGGTTTTGATGAAAAGAACTTAAGTATGGTTAAATTAAGCTTAGGCATAAGTATAAATGATTAAATTGAATTGGTTGGGGTTGTTATGATGTGATAAGGATCGATGTTGGTTGTATGTTGGATTTGAGGTTGAATTGGGAGGGTTTTGAATGGTTTAAAATATTGGAAATCGCGTAAACATAGCCGTCGTAACGTCCGATTTTCTTTGGACTGTTTTTGTGCATAGCATTAGGACCCGAGAACCCCTTGCTAGATTATGACCACTGCCATTTTTAGATAGCTCATGTTACGAGCTTCGTTTTGATATGTAGTACATTTGATTCCGATGCACGGTTTAGGAGAAACGACCGTTTCAAGTAACGGCGTTTCGCGAACGAAATTTTTCCCCTCGCCTTACTTTGAAACATAGGTTAAAGACCAATAAGGGTTAATTAATGTATGAAACATTTATGGTAAGTGTGTTAGGCAGTTGGTAAGACACTCGCGAAGGAATCGCTTTAAAACTCGTAAAGGTTAAATTATTAAAAATGGTGGAGCCGAGGGTACCCGAGTGACTTAAGCGAATCAGTGAGCGCAAAACAAGCGTTAGAGTCTAAGTTAGTTAAAGTATAGATTTACAAGTGATTTTGGTTTAATTCCAACTTACTTGTTGTTTATAGGTTACCAGACTCGTCCCGAGCCTTTTATCACCCCAAGTCGCTCAGGCAAGTTTTCTACCCGTTATACTGTTGTTGTGATGAATATATGTATATGCATTATCTTGCGATAGATGCATGTTGGTTAATTACCAAATGTTGCGATATATTGAAGCATGCTGATATGGTATATATATGCATGCCTGTTTCGTATTCTTGATTTATATATCTGTTGGTTCAAATGCTTATTCGTTGCATAATACATATGCTAGAGATAAGCGGTATTTGCGTATACCCTTAGTATAGGGACCCAAAGGTGGAAATATTTTCTAAAACCGGGAGTCGAGGATCCCGAGTAGATTTTGTATATGTGGATATATATATATATATATATATATATATTTATATATATATATGGTTATAGTTTTCCAAACTATTAATCGAATAAGGTTTATTCGATAACTTTAAACTTTATTTTATTTAATGAATATTATTTCGAATATTCATTCGAGGACTTATGACTTCTTTTATTTTATTATTTGAATATTATTTGAATATTCATTCGAGGACTTATGACTCAGTTTATATTATTTAATGAATATTATTTGAATATTCATTTGAGGATCTATGACTCCGATTATTTGCTGAGATATATTCTGTATTTTATTAAAGAATAATGTTTCGATAATCAAACTTATTTTCGATTATTCAAATGAAGATAATACTTTCATATAAGTATATCTTTGGTTATTTAATACTCGTTTCAAGTATAAATTTTAATACTTCTACTTCAATTATTTTTATAAAGATTATTCTTTATGGGAATATTATTTAATTAATAATATTCAGTCATTTTCTAAATATTCTGGGGACTGATTTACTTCATTAAATCAGCTTTACTCCAAACACTCTATAAAGTGTTTTCGAGTCTTCAAAATAATTTTTAAAAGTTAGAGCGGATCCCAAAACTCATTTTTTTATATTTAAGATCTTCCTTTTTAAGGGGATTTAAATACTCGCTTAAAACCTGAGGGATCCGGCTCTGTGGTGTATTTTATATTCGCAACAAGGTTGCAGTTTTGGTAAATGAATTGATTACTTACCCAACGTTCGGGAAGTAAGTCCATCTATTGAGTCGGCATAAGCAACATGGGCTCAGTGGGCGTCCATGATAGTGTAAGTGGCTCAGTGGGAGTCCATCAAATGCATAAGTGGCTGAGTGGCAGTCCAGCATAGGTCCTAATGCGGCCAGGGTGATGACCAGTGGGGAATTCGTCCATCTACTAGTAGAAAAGGTTACTTATGGGTATCTTTGCCTGATCAGCAAGATATCCGGTTTATGCCAAAATTCTTTTCCTTTCCAAATTTATTGGATATTGCAACTCTGTTCATACTTTACATGACAGAGGTTTTCAGGAAATTGTATAAAGAAGATGTATATGTGGATATATATATATATATATCAGAACTTAATGAAGTATATCAGGACTTCATTTCCTTTAATAATATTTCAAAGATTTAATCTATTCAAATCTTATTTTGTAGTCTCATCTATGTGATGAACTGTTGAAAACCCTTTACACTTTGAACAGTGGTAGTTCAAGTAGCTTTATAGATGATATAAGTGTAGTGAAGTATTTGGTAACTTCATTCCTTGTTTTTACTTATATCTAGTAAGTAATTATCTTACACTTGATAAAAGATTTTAGTAAGTATCCATTTAGAAACTTATATTATTGTTATCACTATATATTATCTTGCGAGCTGTAAGGCTCACTCTTGCTTTATTTCTTCATCACACAACAACAGTTAGGAAAGATGGCCAGACTCCAGCAGACCCAGCGCAAGCGCGTGGGAAGCGTCCCGCGTCTTCCCGATGATGTTGTAGCTGCTATAGCTGCAGAGGTAGATCTATTGTAGATCAGACCATCTACTTTTGAGAATCAATTATGTATAATTATAACTTGTGGAAGATAATGGCAATTAACTGTAAATTTATCAAGTAATCGTTTTGGGTTGTAATAACTTTTAAATTGTGGACTCAAAGACTTGTACTTATTTCAATTTCATCTCTGAGACTATAACGGGTTGTGGTGTGTGTTAGTGTGGGGTCACAGCATAAGGTTATTATTATTAATTAAGTGAAGTGATATTGTGGAAAGAAAGACCGTGACAACCCGGATCCCCGACCCCGGATCTGGGGGTGTTACAGAAATGGTATCAGAGCTAAGCGTTATAAACCTCAGAGATGATGGGACGTTAAGATAATAAGTTCACTAAGATAATAAGAACTCTTTCCAAGTTCATAGTCGGACTACCTAACGTAGTACTGACAGTTAAAACCCTTATGGGAACCCTTATAAATGTAGCGATAGAAGCGTAGTTCGTTATCGTATATAGTAGCGGGACTCCGAACCCTGAGGTTGAGGAGCAACAACGCGATGATGTTTTATTACTCATTGGAGATCAGATTATGGATCCGATAGAGCGTCCTAACGCAGGACCGGATGATGTTGATATTGAGGATGTAGCGGTTGAGGAGGTTGTCCTAGAAGGGATAGTTGTTGAGGAGGATCCCATGGAGGATCCTGACAAGATTGGATAAAGGACCACTGATGAATTGATGACCATGGTTAGGTCGACTACCGGAGGTTCGTTCAAGTTTGTAAAGATAGTAGCCCCTTTAACGCGGCTTACTCGTAAGACTGAGAAGTTCGAATGGACAGAGAAATGCGAGAACAGCTTTCAAGAACTGAAGCAGAGGTTGGTGATGGCCCCTATGCTGGCGTTGCCGGATGGAAAAGGAGATTTTGTGAAGTGTAGTGACGCTTCGCACAAGGGCTTAGGGTGCGTGCTTATGCAGCACGGTAAGGAAATCGCGTACATGTCAAGACAATTAAGGTAATATGAAATTCGATATCCCCGCCCATGAGCTTAGGCTCGTGGCAATAGTTTTACCCTAAAGATTGGAGGCACTACTTGTATGGAGAGAAGTGCGAGAATTACCTAAGCCATAAGTGCTCTAGTACATTTTCACGTAGAAAGAGCTCAACATATGCCAGAGGAGGCAGTTAGAGCTAATCAAGAATAATGATTGGGAGATTCTTTATCATTCGGGGAAAGCCAATATGGTGGCTGATGCCCTTAGTAAAAAAGAGAGACTCAAGATGATAATGTCTTTTGGAGAGTTTATAAGAGATTTTGAGAAAATGGAAATAGAAGTGAAGGTAACCGGAGCCGGTACCGAAAAGCTGTTTGAGATTGCAATACAGCCCGAATTATTGGAAAAGATCATATTGTGCCAGAAAAAGTTATGAATGAAGGCAGAGAGCCAACAATTAGATAAAAGATTAATATCGAGAAAGATGATAAGGGAATAATGAGGTATTCCTATAGAATTTGGGTTCCAAATGTTCAAGAGCTTAAAGATGAGATCTTAGATGAAAGTCATAGTTCAAGGAATAAGATTAAGGACAAACCCTGAATATGATAGTCAGGGAGGACGCCATCAAGATAGAAGGAACCCATAATATAATAAAGTGGAAAATGAGGATTTTAAATTAAAAGATGACCCCAATTATGGGGAGTAGGATGAAACATTTCATACTAAGGAAACAGAAAGTCGAGTAAGGAAAGGAGACCCGAGACGGTACTCCTATACAGCAATTCATGGACCTGTCTAGACAGAACTTAGACTATTATCCCCAACCACCACCTTGAGGAAACAATGTGGTGTGAAATTCTTTCAGGACCTCTAAGTCGCTAAGCTCTCAGAGTTCCAAGGAACAAGCTGGCCCAATCGAGGCAAGAGCCTGGCTAAAGGAAATATAGGAATCATTTGAGATTCTAAATGATTGACGAATCTCAACAGGACTGTTTTGTCACTTACCCTCCTAAGAGAGAGACCACACGCTGGTGAAAGGCCAAGGAAGGCACGGAGCAAGAGATTATAATAAACTGATTAAAGTTCATCCAATTGTTTTCGGGAAAGTAATTCCCAAGGTTATGGAATAGTGTAAAAGCTTTAGAGCCAGAACAAAGGCAGACGAGTATGATGAATTATGAATCTAAGTTGTAAAAGTTATCAAGATTCATTCTGAAGACACGAATCCAGAATGAAATCCAGAATGACGGGATGTTTGAAATCAATGCTTATGTTGTGTCGGTTCATGAAATAACGATAAGAGAAAGGAATATAAAGGCAAGAGAGTTTGAGGAATGATAAGGGAGTTGGGCATGAGGAAACCCTAAAGACTCGTAGAAATAGAAATAGAAAAGTATGCATTCGTCAGGATGAGGGTGATTCACCATGAGTTAAAATTGATGGTTGAAGGCATAAGAGTTATGTATATTTTATCCCCTTTAAGTTGGGAGGATTCGAGGAAACCTTGAGGTAATTCGAAGGATAAATAATGAGACGCGGATAGACTAAGGGGATAAGGAAGTAAGAAATTAGGAAAAATTGGATGAAGGAAGTGACCTTCAAGAAGGTGAAATGTAAGACCGGTGGCTTGATACCCAGAAAGGGAGACGCCAGGTATGAAAGATATCCCAACATTGAGGTGACTGTTGAGATAAACAACAAAAGTAAATAAGGAATTATTAAAAAGAAGTTCACGTTGAACACGACCAATATCTTCCAGAACATCCTTGTTATCGTTACCAAATTAGGCAAGACAAGCGGATAACCGTTGTTATCTTTTGGAGGCCATATGGATTGACCTCAATTTGAATAAGAATGCTATTATGAAGTTAGGTATAGACTATCGAGGTGGGAATGATGAATATGATAATCTATCAAGGATATATGACTTGATTTATTCGTGGAAGGATGCAGGTACCTTTTTAAGGTGGAATTAAGGATAGAACATTGGTAACTTAAAATGAATCCTAGGGGACTGCATAAAGGTTGGCATGTCACCCTTAATAGGGACAGTATGAGTTTTGACAGTATGATTGGGAAAGGGTTAAGGTAACAACAACCTTTAAGAATCAGTGGAGAAATTTTGCAGAAGTATATAGACAATGGTTCTACTATTAGTAAATGGTATTATGATATGCCCTGTATCTAGGGAATACAGGAGGAACGATTGAAGGATAACCTTAGAGGTTTTACAAGGAGAAAGGAAATATTCGAAATTCTCAAGAATAAAAATGTTGATAAAGGAAATATGACATAATTATAATGATGCCAAGTGGGGCACGTGTTAAACCACGAGAAAGTATGGATCGAACCAGTAAAGGTCGAAATTGTTCAGGGCAAGTAGGACCTAAGATAAAAGATGTTCTAAGTATGATTGAGAGTCAGTCGTGACAGTGATTAACCTCTAAAGATTGAGGCAATAACTTATGGAAAAATGGTGATATTTTTTTTTTACTTATCAGATTTTAAGGAAAACATCTTCACATAAGCTGTGATTGAAATGAGGTAGAAAATTTAGTTGAAGGTGGTTAAAAGACATTGACTGTAAGGAACTATTACTATCAGGAAAGGCCAAAAAGGTGGCCGACACTTTAACGGTAAAAGGAAAAATTATAGGCGCGTGTGCCAAAAGAATACAGTGATGATGGTTAAAAATGTGAAGGTTGAATTATGGTTTGGAAGATTGACATTCCTTCTGATGACTGTGCAATACCCAACCGTAATAGTAGTTGGTAAAGGTTTAATTTGTGTAATCGCCATGAACGGGCTATCTATCTTAGAAGGTCCTATCTTGAGATAAGCCAGGACCATATTTCAAAAAGGACCAAACAAACCTTTGAGTTAAGTCTTCTATTGAAGGCATATGATTAAGAATGGTATTAACCTGCTATCGGTGCTTTGATTGAAACTCTTCTGTAATTTTATATGCTTCATGTCAAGTATGTATGTCAGGATCAGGAGTGTACTCCATGAATCATGAATGGTGATTATGTTACCTCCTTAGAAGGATTTGATACGACATGTATGGACTCCGTATGGTTAGCTATTAAGACTTCATGGAAAATGAATGACAACAGTAGGTCAGTGGTGGACCATAGTAAGGCAGCAATGATTCTGCGAGTATTGAGTTGATTACAACCGTGAGAGTTGTATTGGAATGGGTGTTGAGATTGAGTACCACTAATCGGGTCGTGGTAGTGTATAAGTTATCATTGATAGACTAATTAAGTAGAGTATCTACCTATTGAATATTTATTCTTTCTTATCAATAGAGAGTCGTATTATTATACGAGGAAGGTTGCGGTGCAAGCATAGAATTCTAGTAACGATGATGTCTAGAATGAGATCCCGGGTTCGATTTTCGATATCGAAGGAGTTTCAAAGGTGATTGTGTATAAGCTCGAGGAAGAGCATGGGTCCATAGAAGGATGGACAGAATAGCAAATATTTAGGCATGTGAAATACGATGCTATAATGCTTGATGTTGATATATATACACATATGTTTTGTTCTCCTATGACAAACCTCTATAATTCAGAGGTAGGTTCCAAGCCAGATATTTTGTGGCAGTATATTTTTTTCATATATACAATTCTCTTCAATTCGTTCTTTTCTCTTCTTTTCATTTCATATAAGCTGAGAAGAACAACCCTTCCAGAAGGGGAGGTATTGCCGAATGACTATCTATCTGTATGATAGAAGCCGAGTAGGATACCAGCTATTGTTTAATTGCTTGTCAAGTACTAAAGGCTGGCCACCTTCTGTACTAACTATGCGATATAACAAGTGTTCATGATCATAGTGATCTCTCAATAAATTCTTTTACTTCTATATGAAGGACCAAGCTTTCGAAGATGGAAGCAGCTAAAGGAAGTATTATCAGTACGGTGGTATTTCGATTCTAACGCGTTCGTGATACTAAGGTTGACGTGGTTATTAAAAGGTTATAGAACGCTAACGAGCAGAAGTATAACCAGTATAATATTAGGAACGGAAGGTAGTAGCTATTACGAACTGGAAAAGAATGGGTATTGAGAAGCAAAATCTCTAATGCTAAAAGCTATAATGAGAGTCTGTGCAATAGACTTGAAAGAAATTGGAATGATCACTTAACACGGATTGAGTTTTCTTACGACAATAGATCATATGTCAGTATTGAGATGTCGCCTTATGAGATCCTTGAGGGAAGATAATATCGATCTCCCTTATGTTAGGATGAAGTTGTAGAGCGCAAGATGCTCGGACCCGCAGTAGTCCAAAGGACCAAGGATATGATAGATCTAATCAGAGGACGGCTGGTAGTAGCCCAAGATGGACATGATAAGTATGTTGATTTGACACGAAAGGATAAAGAGTATGAAATAGGGGACCTAGTAATGTTATAGGTATCCCTTGGAAAGGATTGATGAGGTTCGGAAAGAAAGGAAAGCTAAGTCTACAATTTGTTGGACCCTTGGATATATTAAGACGTTTGGGAAGTTAGCATTTGAGCTAGCCCTAACCCAGAACATGTAGCGAGTCATAACGCGTTTCACGTATCAATGTTAAGGAAGTGTAATTCAGATGCCAGATAAATAGAGGCATATGAGCGCATAGATATGCAACCCGACGTAACCTATATGGAGCAACCAGGAAGGGTTATAGAGTGAAAAGGAACAAGTGCTTAGGAGAAGGATTATCAAACTAGGCAGAGTTTGGTGGTAGAACCACAATGTGGGAAAATTGACTCGAGAGTTAGAAAGTGTAATGCTAAGCAAGTATCCCCATTTGTTTTCTATCTGATTCCGGGACGGAATCCTTTTAAGGAGGGGAGACTGTAATAACCCCAATTTTGGAGAAATTTTGAAACCCTTATGAATAGTGTTTTTGCTGAACGAGAAAACTTTTCATGCCACACTATGTAGGGGTTCTGTTATTGATCTTATGGGATAT
This sequence comes from Apium graveolens, assembly GCF_009905375.1. NCBI lineage: Eukaryota > Viridiplantae > Streptophyta > Magnoliopsida > Apiales > Apiaceae > Apium > Apium graveolens. The sequence goes on along the minus strand of NC_133657.1, from coordinate 16,677,893 downwards.
TATTAGTACTCTATGTGGTATATAAGTGTATGTAAAGATCGTCAGAATCCAATTCCGAACACTTTGATTTTTCCCGGAAATCCACAAGATACGGAGAGAATTGAGTATAAGGTAACAGGATAAAAAGGATTTAAATTAAAGGATTATAAGAGAGGATCATAGAAGGAATACAATATATTGAGAAAGGTTAAGGGAACCTAAGTAATAAGATCCCGTGTATGATCCCTCAAACGATAAACGAGAACGAAAGATAAGCGAACCGTAAAACAAATAAGTGACCAAGAGACAAGCTTGTACAAGAAGCCAGGGACTGTGACATCATCAAACCACAAGGTGTGGACAAGTGGGAGCATTATGACATGTGCAAGGTGACATAGGCATGACAAAAAAGGAAGGAGATGTGGTAACTTTTTAACCACACAAAATCAAGGGCAACTAGGTAATTTACTAAATCAAACATAAAAACAAGCCAACCAAGCCAAGCAAAATCATTTTTCATCAAAATCAAAAAGCAACCAAGGCATGGTTCATCTTTGCTCTCGCCTTTTTACTATTCAAAAGAGCAAGAAATTCAAAATCAAAGATCCAAGCTTCCTAAATTGGTGAGTTAATTCCCTAATCATCTTCATGCTTAGTTAGGGCTATATCATGAGTTTAAGCCATCAATTCCTTCTCAATCTTCTTCATTTAATCAAAGAAGAAGACTATGAATAGTGTTTTCAAGTTTTTAACTTGAAGTTTTTCTTGTTTTTCTTGAAGATCCAAGCTTTCCTAAGACTTCTCAAAGCTTCTTAAGGCTTCCTAGCTCCTCCCACCACTTCAAGGAAGGTATACCATCTCCAAACCCTAGGTTCCTATATATTATAAGATGATTTTGATTAGTAGGATGATATTGTAGCTTGTTGTTGTGATTAGAGTTTGGGATTTGAAATGGTAGTGAAATGGAATGGTAAATGTTGAGGTTTTGATGAAAAGAACTTAAGTATGGTTAAATTAAGCTTAGGCATAAGTATAAATGATTAAATTGAATTGGTTGGGGTTGTTATGATGTGATAAGGATCGATGTTGGTTGTATGTTGGATTTGAGGTTGAATTGGGAGGGTTTTGAATGGTTTAAAATATTGGAAATCGCGTAAACATAGCCGTCGTAACGTCCGATTTTCTTTGGACTGTTTTTGTGCATAGCATTAGGACCCGAGAACCCCCTGCTAGATTATGACCACTGCCATGTTTAGATAGCTCATGTTACGAGCTTCGTTTTGATATGTAGTACATTCGATTCCGATGCACGATTTAGGAGAAACGACCGTTTCAAGTAACGGCGTTTCGCGAACGAAATTTTTCCCCTCGCCTTACTTTGAAACATAGGTTAAAGACCAATAAGGGTTAATTAATGTATGAAACATTTATGGTAAGTGTGTTAGGCAGTTGGTAAGACACTCGCGAAGGAATCGCTTTAAAACTCGTAAAGGTTAAATTATTAAAAATGGTGGAGCCGAGGGTACCCGAGTGACTTAAGCGAATCAGTGAGCGCAAAACAAGCGTTAGAGTCTAAGTTAGTTAAAGTATAGATTTACAAGTGATTTTGGTTTAATTCCAACTTACTTGTTGTTTATAGGTTACCAGACTCGTCCCGAGCCTTTTATCACCCCAAGTCGCTCAGGCAAGTTTTCTACCCGTTATACTGTTGTTGTGATGAATATATGTATATGCATTATCTTGCGATAGATGCATGTTGGTTAATTAGCAAATGTTGCGATATATTGAAGCATGCTGATATGGTATATATATGCATGCCTGTTTCGTATTCTTGATTTATATATCTGTTGGTTCAAATGCTTATTCGTTGCATAATACCTATGCTAGAGATAAGCGGTATTTGCGTATACCCTTAGTATAGGGTACCAAAGGTGGAAATATTTTCTAAAACCGGGAGTCGAGGATCCCGAGTAGATTTTGTATATGTGGATATATATATATATATATATTTATATATATATATGGTTATAGTTTTCCAAACTATTAATCGAATAAGGTTTATTCGATAACTTTAAACTTTATTTTATTTAATGAATATTATTTCGAATATTCATTCGAGGACTTATGACTCCTTTTATTTTATTATTTGAATATTATTTGAATATTCATTCGAGGACTTATGACTCAGTTTATATTATTTAATGAATATTATTTGAATATTCATTTGAGGATCTATGACTCCGATTATTTGCTGAGATATATTCTGTATTTTATTAAAGAATAATGTTTCGATAATCAAACTTATTTTCGATTATTCAAATGAAGATAATACTTTCATATAAGTATATCTTTGGTTATTTAATACTCGTTTCAAGTATAAATTTAAATACTTCTACTTCAATTATTTTTATAAAGATTATTCTTTATGGGAATATTATTTAATTAATAATATTCAGTCATTTTCTAAATATTCTGGGGACTGATTTACTTCATTAAATCAGCTTTACTCCAAACACTCTATAAAGTGTTTTCGAGTCTTCAAAATGATTTTTAAAAGTTAGAGCGGATCCCAAAACTCATTTTTTTATATTTAAGATCTTCCTTTTTAAGGGGATTTAAATACTCGCTTAAAACCTGAGGGATCCGGCTCTGTGGTGTATTTTATATTCGCAACAAGGTTGCAGTTTTGGTAAATGAATTGATTACTTACCCAACGTTCGGGAAGTAAGTCCATTTATTGAGTCGGCATAAGCAACATGGGCTCAGTGGGCGTCCATGATAGTGTAAGTGGCTCAGTGGGAGTCCATCAAATGCATAAGTGGCTGAGTGGCAGTCCAGCATAGGTCCTAATGCGGCCAGGGTGATGACCAGTGGGGAATTCGTCCATCTACTAGTAGAAAAGGTTACTTATGGGTATCTTTGCCTGATCAGCAAGATATCCGGTTTATGCCAAAATTCTTTTCCTTTCCAAATTTATTGGATATTGCAACTCTGTTCATACTTTACATGACAGAGGTTTTCAGGAAATTGTATAAAGAAGATGTATATGTGGATATATATATATGTATATATCAGAACTTAATGAAGTATATCAGGACTTCATTTCCTTTAATAATATTTCAAAGATTTAATCTATTCAAATCTTATTTTGTAGTCTCATCTATGTGATGAACTGTTGAAAACCCTTTACACTTTGAACAGTGGTAGTTCAAGTAGCTTTATAGATGATATAAGTGTAGTGAAGTATTTGGTAACTTCATTCCTTGTTTTTACTTATATCTAGTAAGTAATTATCTTACACTTGATAAAAGATTTTAGTAAGTATCCATTTAGATACTTATATTATTGTTATCACTATATATTATCTTGCGAGCTGTAAGGCTCACTCTTGCTTTATTTCTTCATCACACAACAACAGTTAGGAAAGATGGCCAGACTCCAGCAGACCCAGCGCAAGCGCGTGGGAAGCGTCCCGCGTCTTCCCGATGATGTTGTAGCTGCTATAGCTGCAGAGGTAGATCTATTGTAGATCAGACCATCTACTTTTGAGAATCAATTATGTATAATTATAACTTGTGGAAGATAATGGCAATTAACTGTAAATTTATCAAGTAATCGTTTTGGGTTGTAATAACTTTTAAATTGTGGACTCAAAGACTTGTACTTATTTCAATTTCATCTCTGAGACTATAACGGGTTGTGGTGTGTGTTAGTGTGGGGTCACAGCATAAGGTTATTATTATTAATTAAGTGAAGTGATATTGTGGAAAGAAAGACCGTGACAACCCGGATCCCCGACCCCGGATCTGGGGGTGTTACAATATCTGGTCTGACACGACCATCTCGGAGAAGCTTGATACAGGAGAAACTGAAATCTGGCCCTGCCTATGACAAAAGGGTTTCCTAGGTATCTGCAATATATGAATATACAAAACATTTTGCAAGAGTGAGCGATCAATCGCTCAGCAGTACCACTATATGAATAACAAGTAAAACAATTTATGATAAACAGTTATAGGAACAGAAATCATAACTCGTTTACAAAAATAAGTAAAACAGGTATAAACTGGATATCAACAACTAGCATGCTCTGTAAAACAATAACATTAGTCGTGTGCTATGCAAATACCAGTGTCCAATTTTAGCATGCTATTTTCATTTTCAAATCATCTGTTCCATTATCGGAACCACAAAACCATTTGTCCCGTTACGGGGACTGCAAAACCATTTGTTCAGTTACGGGAATCACAAAAGCTCGCTCAGATATATACTGGATGATCAATGATGAGACGGCTGATCAGGCTATCATCACCGAACAGCTCCATCTGCCATCCTACAAAGTTTGTTCTGGAACTCAGAGACTAGCCAGGTCTCTGTCATGCTGGACTAAGTGGTTTAAATAGGGTGTGCAACCAACTTAGCCTCTTACGCCATCTTCCTGGTCGTTACGGGCCACTTGGGCAAGCTTATCCAATTATCTGATCTATTTTATCCAGTTTTCAAATCACATATACCTATCTCTTTTCAAAACAGTTCTATCACAGCACACTTTCCAAAACCTTCCCAATTTTACTCATAATTTAGAGATAGGCATTTTCAGAAGTTACTTTCCCCCAAATCATAAGTTAAGAAAACATTTTTAAACACAAGGGATACGTAACTTGAAATGTTCTGTTCCAATACAAAATTTAAATCAACAGTTATTTATATATTACTGAACCATAAAAGATATAGTCAGAGGTACTTGCCTCAATACGCTTTAACAACTATTACTGGTTGGCTTTGAACCGACCTGGATGCTCGGGATTTCGATTGGGACCTACAGAACCGAAATACCCTAAATTAGACGATCGAATATACTTGACATATCCTCGCTAATACTCTACCCATACGATATCAAAACCCGACTCGCAATTATACGCATTATTGTAATGCACAAAACAATTAGGGTTCACGTCCTTGAAAGTCGGTTCGGTATTTATTCTTGAAAATACATATACCCGTCATTTTTGGAAATTAGGGTTATTGGATATTTTGACAAAATACTTCCCACAACATGCAATCAGATTTCGTATGAAGTATTTATATATATTCATTCGACATTTCCGATAATTACAGGATACGTTCCCGTCTTTCCGGAACTAATTTTTCGGAAATCGGGCAGCGTTTCCTCTATTTATCGGACTATCCCGTCGAAACATAATCGACGTCACAACCAACAATAATCCCCGATTCACATTCCCATTCACTGATACAAATTTCAATTATTATTATTATTATTATTATTATTATTATTATTTTAAATTGTAGGACTCAGAAATGTTCATCATTGTCCACCATCGGCTCGCTGAGGCTCATCGCCAACGACAATAAAATTCGCAGGTTCGCGTTCATGTCGGGCGTCCTACGCAAATTTCACTGATAAATAAAATTAAATCTCGCAAACATCGAATAATTTTCATCATGAAATAACTGAGAAATTAAAATATCAGCAAAATCAATTCACAGGACCACCGGCCCACGCGCTCACGCGCGGCCAGAAAACAACAAAAATCAACTGACATAGCAAGCAAAAGCGGCAACAGGGGAATACAAGAAGCATAAGACACCCACAAAACTGAACCACCCATATATATATACAAATATGTATGTATATTTATGAACAGGAGCCACCATCCAATCGGGGCAACTCGCCGGAATTTAAACCGGAAACAAGCGAGGCGGCTATGACTCAGAGGAACAAGGAATAAGGGGAACAAAAGGAGGAAGAAAGAAGAAAGGGAAAGATAAGAGAGAAGAGAAGATGAGAGAGAGGGACAAAGAGAGAGATAGGGAGAGGAGATGAGAGAACAGAGACGCGCGAGAGAGAGTGAGCAGGTGAGAGAGAGAGACGTGAGAGAGATGAGATTAAAGAGATTAGATAAGCCCAATTACAATTATCTGTTATCTTATCGTGTACTATCCCGAATATGACACCCCAAATAACAATTTAACGCGCAATTAATGAGTATAAATAACCCTAAAATTTACCAAAATAGTTTTAAAATTTTTGGGATAATTCAAAACTAATAAAATATAGTTTTCAACATTTTTAAAGCATTTCTGAAATACGATACGTACCTGTATTTTATAATTTAACGAACAAACGTGTGGCTGAATTTAATCCGAAAAATTTTCGCAATAATTTTAAAATTCTCAAAATATTCCAAACTTAAGAAAATATGAGTTTCATAATTTTTGAAATATTATGGAATTTAATACTGAATTTACGCTAAAATACAATCAAAAAATCATTCTGGAATAAATAATCAATAAAATATTGATTTCTAAATTTTATAAATTCTTAAAAATAATTAAATAAATTATAAAGTAATAAAAATAATTTTAGAGGAAATTCCAATATTTATGAAAATAAATTCTCAATAAAATCACTTCTAAAAGTAAAAGTAACCACACCACTATATTTTATTTAGGGGCCTGTTGTAATGGTACAAACCATTACAAAATGGTTAAAAACCATTACCATAAACCTATTGTATCACCACTTTGGTCATTACATTTGCTGCCGTAACGATAGATTTTTTGTAACAGCATACTGGCTATTATAACGGTTGTTTCATCTATTGTAATGCTCACTGATAATTTTAAAAAGATGTTATAATATAATGTTTACTATTAAAATAGACACAAATGTAACACATATGCATTTCTCTAAATTTTTTTAAAATAATATTTATTTATTTATTATTTTGTGAGGATTTATTTATATATTAAATACTAAACACCTATATTATAATTCTAAATTTTAAACCCAGTCAATATTAATTCATGCTCATTTTGGATTAAAAATATAAAAAATTAAATTAAATTAATGCCACAATAAAAGAAATACACCAATATTTGTTTTGATAAATAGAGCAAATATATTTGGAAAGAAGGCTGCGCCTTAAAGTTGTTACAGAACATAGTAGAACAGACCATCAAAGGCTGTGATATCATACATAAAGCAACTTAGGACACTGAAATATGACATATAAACTACTAAAGGCCATCTTATAGCATAAACCAGAGATAAAATATTGAGATAAGAATTCAATCAACTTAGACACTCAACTTGAATCCACCTGTCTTACTTTGATCCTCCAGCAACTCATGCCAATATAATTAAATCCCAATACCAAAATCAAAACATAGATTTTAATAAAGTTGCATACTACTATAGTTACGAGCTACAAGTCTTAACATATCTCGTTTCATTGTATAAAACTTATAGCCATTAATGGAATAACCAGTGTAACCCTTAGCTATCTGAGAAGGTCCCAGATATAATTTTAATACATGATCTGGTATTTGGTAACCTTGCTCAAGCTCATGATTCACTTTTTCCGAAAACCAATCTATGAAGTCCTTGTTATGGCTTTGAAAAGTATCAGATTTTCTTTTATTCTAACGACAAAGAGAATTTTTATGTTCACTGTATTCAGATATAAATGATTAAATATTAGTAAATATTAAAAATAAACTTTGGAATCATGTATGAGTAAGTAAAGAATTGATAAGTTTTCTTACTTGATATATCTCTCAATTTCATCATCATGGCAGTTAAATAAAATGTAGCGCTGTACTTGCATCCATGTCTTATGATCAATTTTATGACTTTCACATCTCTTCTGCCTTGTCCTCCCCCTTCCTTTTAAAGAATGGCCAATCCTTTGAAAAGGTTTTTGTGATACTAATTGATAAATTACCTCTTCAGTACCATTTTTTACTTTCTGATTCAAATATCTTGCACATAATCTGAGAGATTCCTCGATTAGATAGCCTTCTGCCATTGAGGCCTTAGGCTGGGCCTTATTTATAACATATGAATTCAACTTTCGTAGATATCTCTCAATAGAGTACATACACCTTGACGCAACTGGCCCACCAAGCCTAAGTTCTTCAACCAGGTGAATCGGTAGATGGACCATTATATCAAAAAAAGCAGGGGGAAAGTTCTGTTCTAACTCACAAAGAACCTCAACTATCTCAGTTTGTAATCTTTCAAGATCTTCTATATCAATTTCTTTAGACCATATAGCTTTGAAAAATGCACTCAATCTTATTAAAGGAATAACAACATCTTTATGTAATGTTGTACTCACAGCCATTGGAATTAAGTGATTCATCATAAAATGTGCATCGTGGCTTTTATAACCTGCAAGTTTTTTTTCTTTAACTTGCACATATCTCTTGATATTAGAACCACAATCTTGTGGTATTTTTGCATTTTTAAGTACTTGGAAAAAGGTGCGCTTCTCTTCTATTGACATCCAAAACAGTGCCTTTGAAATTATTCATTTACCATCAGCAGATTCTTGAGGTTGAAGCTCTGGCATAATTCCAAGTTCTAACAAATCTTTACGTGCATCTTCATGATCTTTATTTTTTTGGGTAATGTAAGCAATGTTCCGAGAATGTTATGAAATAAATTCTTCTCTATATGCATTGCACCTAGATTATGTCGACATTTGACATACTTCCAATAAGGAAGTTCATTGAAACAAGACTTTTTCCTCCAAGGATTGTCATCTTTAATTTTTTTGATTGTTTTGTTCCCAAAAGAGTTATTGAAATCAGATAATAATACAGAAATTTCAGGCCCTGTTAAGCGAACAGGTGCACTTCTCTCCTTTGTCTTTCCATTAAAATTCTTTCTGTTATATCTCCAAGGGTGATCTTGCTCCAAAAATTGAAAATCCCTGTAACAATGCTTTTTGCTGTACTTTAACCAAGTAGAAGGGGTTTTATAATGGCAACAAGGACATGCTGTCTTTCCTTTTGTGCTCCATCCTGAGAGCATTGCATAACCTGGGAAATCACTAATAGTTGAGTGTAGTGCTGCTCGCATGTTAAACATTTGATCACTTGAAGCATCATAAGTTTCAATTCCAGTTTCCCACAACTCTTTTAGCTCTTTCAATAATGGCTGCATATAGACATCAATTGCATTTTTTGGTGACTCGGGACTAGGAATAATGAGTGAAAGCATCATAAATTCTGACTTCATATACATAGAAGGCGGCAAGTTATAATTGATGAGCATAATCGGCTATATACTATGAAGAATTTTCATATTATTGAATGGATTATAAACATCAGTAGCAAGTCCCAATCTCACATTACGAGGTTCTTGAGCAAACCTTGGAAATTTCTTATCAAAATCTTTCCAATCAGTACCATCAGCTGGATGTCTAAGAATCCCATTCTTTTTTCACTCATTTTCATGCCATGTCATATAACGAGCAGTTTCTGAACACATAAAAAATCGCTGCAACCGCTTCTTAATAGGAAAGTACCTTAGTACTTTTGCTGGTATCTTACGAGAATTTTTTGTTCCAGTAGTGCTTTTCTATTTCCACCTCGAAGTATTGCAAATATGACAACTTGTATCACTAACACGTTCCTCCCAGTATAGCATACAATTATTTGGGCATGCATCAATCTTCATATAATCAAGGCCCAACATTTTTAAATCGTTGCTTGCCTTATGAAATGAAGTGGGTAATTTTACATCTGGTATCAATGACCTTAATAACTCTAAAAGGTCATAAAAAGCAACATTACTTAACTTATGATCACACTTTAAAAGAACTAATCGTATTGTGAAGGCCAGTTTAGAAAAAGTCTTGCATCCTGGATATAATTCTTGTTGGCCCTCTTCGATTAACTTAAAAAAAAATGTGTCTCCTCATTAGGTCCTCCTTTAAAAGTATCATGCAATAACCCATCCATATCATCACAAAATTGAAACTGACCCCCACTGTCACCAGTTGGCTTTTCAACATTGTTGCCCGACTCTGAGTGATTCTCAAATCTTGGCACAAAACCATCGAAAATGATATGTTCCTGTACTACATGTATGTGGTACCAATAACGATATATGCACTTATGACATGGACAACAAATTTGATCTCTCTGCGCTTGTGTAGCAAATGTTTTTTCCAGATAGTCATCAACTCCATTTTCATAATCATCCGACCATTTAGGAAAATTCCACCATTCTTTTTTTACATTATCAATGACCTAAAGTTAAAATTAATACTAATGCATAGTTTTAAAATTAATACTGAGCAGTGTGCTATTTCTGGTGAATCAGCTCAGTTCATGAGCAACTTTCAGAGGTCGCAGCAACCAGTTCCAGCCACCTATCATCCCAACAACCGCGATCATCCTAATTTTAGCTGGAGCAACACTCTGAATGCGGTACAACAGGCTTATCAGCAGTATGTAGCAAAGCGATACAACTCTCCCGGTTTTCAACAACCACAATATGCACCAAGAAAATAACTCCAACTGCAACAATATAATGAAAAATCTGAATTGGAGGAGTTGGGACTCATGTGCAAGAGCCAGGCAGTTTCTATTAAGACCTTGGAGAATCAAATTGGGCAGATTGCCAATGCCTTGCTAAATCGTCAACCTGGTATATTCCCTAGTGACATAGAAGTTCCAGCAAGAAGTGTGACGCCCTCAATCTCGGGGTTAGGAAATAAGGACTCACACACCTCTATTCTAATAATTAAATATGCATAAACCCCGATTAACTACTAACAGGATCAGCAGGATAAAGTATGAGACAAGATTACAACTACCAATCATAGAATATAACTTACGAACCCAAAATATTATTAAATAATCAATATCGATTCCGGCTGGGAACCGACAGATAACCCATTGTATCTTTAAACACCTCTTTCTAGGCGCGAGCTCACTCATAACCTGTACTACCTGCTCTGGCAACTGGAAGCCCTCAACACGGTAGGGACCACCAGGTACGCTCTTACGAGCAGTGCGCCTAAGCCTGGCCATCTTCTTGCTTAACTGCCATGGTTAGATTAAGACAAAACAAATGAGTATAAAACTCAGCAAGTAACTAAATAGCAGTTCTACAATATCAATTCTCAATATACTTTGAACAAACTAGGGCATTCTATTTTAGCTAATCTAGGTGGCAGATTTCCTTATATATATATATATATTTTTTTCTTTGGGATAAGGAAAAGGTATCCGAAGAATAGTTGGGCTTTCAAGAAACAAAGCTCGAAACAGGACGAAAGCCGACATTCATCACAATTCATTATAGGATCAAAATAGATCTTTCGATAGAGGAAAGCAATAGTATTTCAAGATATAGAATCATTCATATGATCAACAATTTCAGGAATCAGGGTTCTGAAACAGTATAAACCATTTTCATTTCCAAAAATCAATTTATTGAATAAAAGTTTCAGTTCCCTTTTTAAATAATCATTTAGAACCCTTGATTGGATCACTTATCTTTTCATTTCATTATATACGGGTGATCAGCCCGTATCGACCTCCATTCCAGTCTTTAAGGTACCATTCGGCATAATTTCAGCCTTAAATTGGACTAGTCCCACTAGCCTCTTACCATGACTGGACTAGTCCCACTAGCCTCTTACGTCTCAATCCAATCCATTAGGAATTCATTCGGAAAACCTTGAGTTGGAAAAAAACAAATAGGTTTTTTAAAATCCATTTTTATCATTACCAAGCATTTGAAATCATTCGGACTCTTTCAAGTCGAAACTCATTCTTAATTCAGATTTTAAAGAAACAAAGTTCAGGGAGTGAATCAAAGATACGCAAGGAACAATTTTCAAGAATTCTATATCAAGGATAATAAGGTACTAAATTTGAAGGATCAGTAATAACTTAGGGATCATTAGGGCGATCAAGAGAAACAGGGTATCATTAACAGAGTTATTGAAGATAATTAAAGGTTCAATATGATTCATGGCATTATAGGAAACTGGAACAGAAAGGCAGATTATCAAAGGGTGAAATTAATAGGATTATCAATAACAGGTTATCAAGAACAAGGGTACTTCAAATCAATATCAGGGTTTCATAAAGCAAGGGTTTTATACTTTAACAGTTCAATACTCTACATGGTATGAACAACATTTCCTTTATAATCATTTACACAAGTAATCAGAGTTACTTGCCTGAAATTGCTTTCCTGAGGGTTGAACTACTGCCACCTAGTATACTTTTCCCTTTCCTAGCCCGAATGCCCTCACGCTCCGAATCTACAATAAAAACAAAAAATCTTAATTAGATTCCCAACTCTCGTTCCCGGAACGATCTCTCTATACGATAACTCGATTATATCTTTGACTCGAGCATACGAATATAGCTAATACAAATAAGCACACAGCACATAGCACAATCCTTTCTCGAAGTTTTTATATCCTTATATACCTAGCAATCAAAGCGTACTCGCTTGACCTAGGCTATTTCTCAAATCACACTAACACGACTCTTTTACAAGTACTAGACCCATTTACAACCAAATATTTACGTGCATACTATCACTTATATCAATCGACTTAATTCCCTTTTCTTTTATTCCTTAATTCAAACCAAAACAACAATCCAATCAAGCAAAATCAAAGATTTTCACATATAACACTCAATCATTCTTTCAATTACCAAAATCAAGTTTTGAACTTTATTTCTTATGGCCTATTTGGCCTTAACACTTATCACAATCAAGAATCAAACATGCAAAAATAGATTTTGACATGCAAGGTTATATACCACATTTCTTTCTTGTTTTAATCCCCTATTAAATCATTCCATCAAATCAACATGCATACACTTAATCACCAAGTTATCCCCTTTTCATCTTGTTTTCATTCGGCAAGAACATAATTTTCAACTCAAAGACTAATTACTAGCATGCACTCATTGATCTCCTTTAAAACTATCATGCAATTGCTTTTAAATCATACAAACTTAGTGTTTACCAAGATTATCTCACCAAATTCAATTTCCTTTCTTATTAACTCAAAAATTCGAACCTAAACTTAGCATGCAACAATAAATTATTCCTTATTAATCTAATCACCATCCATCATTACTTTAATCAAGTCTACTCACAACAAACCACTTTAAAGATTCAACCCATTCGGGTTTATCAAGAAAACACACATACAAAGATCAATCTTGACATGCAAAGTCCTATATCACATTTTCAACTTGTTTTAAGCCTTAACTTAGTCATTTAACTCATTTTCATCAAGATTTCCGAAGCACAAAGCCAAACATCACCTAATGACTCAACCTTAATCAAATTATTCAATGCATGCATTCACTTAATCACAAATCAATCTCTTTTAAACCCATTTTCCATTCGGCAAACATTCAAAATTCACAATCCAAGAACCAAACATTGACATGCATCACTAACTCCTCTTTTAAATCAACATGCAACTCTATTTCCTACTAATTAAGCTTAGTTCATACCAAGATCAAGTCACAAAATTCAATTTCCCTTTTTATTAGCATAAAGCCGAAGCAAAAACTCACATGCAAATCATCAATTTTGATTTTCTAAGCAACAATCACATGCACACATTCATTTTACAATCAAGGAAATCATTTTACCAATCACATACTCAATTTTTCAACAAAAGAAAGAAAACCCCTTTTCAAGCTTTCAAGAAACCATAACATGCAACATTAAAATCCAACAATCACATCATGGAAAACCCACTGACTCTCCTTTGGATCATGGCCGGTGGTGGTCGAACTTGAGAGAGTCCATGACGGATCTCTTCTCGAGTTTATGACCTCCAAAACCTCTTAAAATCACTCTTATAGTTATGCTTCAAGAAATTGTTTTTCTTAAACACAACCATAGTGATCACTTCAACAAAACCTTTATAATCACTTACATGCAAGTAGGAATTGAAGTATATACCAAGAATAACAACTAATGGAAGCAATATCTCGGTGTTTGAGTATGTTTTAATGGTTGCATGCGAGTGAGAGAGGTGAGAGATGAGAGAGCTGAGAGGGAGTGAGAGAGAGAGTGTGTGTTCGGGAGAAAGAAAGAAAAAGAGAGAAGAGAGAATGAGTGCTCGGGAAAGAAAGAAGAAAATGGGGAGGAAGGGGTTGATTTATACTCCACCAAAGCAAGTGCAAGATGGTAATTTAATAATTCCTTCTTTCCTGCTGATTTTGTAATTCTTGATTTCGAGGAGGATAAAAAGATTCCCATAATCTTGGGAAGACTATTCTTGGCTACTGGCCGAACCTTGATTGATGTGCAGAAGGGTGAGCTCACTATGCGAGTGCTGGATCAGGATGTGACGTTCAACGTTCTCAATGCCATAAAATTCCCTACTGATAATGAGGAGTGCTTAAAAGTGGAATTGGTTAAATCTATGGTTACTTCAGAACTTGATCAATTGCTAAGGTTTGATGCCTTAGAGAAAGCCATGTTGGGAAATTCAGATAGTGAAGATGATTAATGTGATGAGCAGTTGCAGTATTTGAATGCTTCTCCTTGGAAGAGAAGGCTGAATATGCCTTTTGAATCTCTTGTAATGTCAGAACTGAAAACTCCTGAGGGGCGTCTCAATCCATTTATTGGAGAATCTCCTATACTTGAGCTTAAACCATTTCCTGAACACTTGATGTATGCGTTTCTAGGTGATGCATCTACTTTTCCTGTTATTATTGCATCTGACCTTTCAGGTAGTGATGAGGAAAAGCTCTTGAGAATTCTGAGAGAGTTCAAATCGGCAATTGGATGGACTATAGAAAATATCAAGAGAATCAGCCCTTCTTATTGAATGCATAAAATTCCGCTAGAGGAAGGAAGTAAGTCGACCATTGAGTAACAAAGAAGGCTGAATCCGATAATGAAAGAGGTTGCAAAGAAGGAAATTCTCAAGTGGCTAGATACAGGGATCATTTATCCTATTTCTGACAGTTCTTGGGTGAGTACAGTTCAGTGTGTGCCAAAGAAAGGAGGTATCAATGTGGTCACTAATGAGAAGAATGAGCTCATTCCTACTCGAACAGTCACGGGGTGTTGAGTTTGCATGGATTACAGGAAGCTGAACAAAGCCACAAGGAAAGATCACTTACCTCTTTCGTTCATTGATCAGATGCTTGACAGGTTGGCTGAGCATGAATACTATTGTCTTCTGGATGGCTATTCGGGTTATAATCAGATTTGCATCGCTCTAGAAGATCAGGAAAAGATTACCTTCACGTGTCATTTTGGTACTTTTGCCTTCAGACGAGTTTCTTTTGGGTTGTGTGGTGCACCTGCCATATTTTAGAGATGCATGATGGCTATCTTCTCTGATATGATTGGTCAGAATATGGAGGTGTTCATGGATGATTTTCTATGTTCGGGGATTCTTTCGACAAGTTCTTGCAAAATCTTGGCGTAGTCCTTAAAAGGTGTGATGAGACCAATCTGGTTCTAAACTGAGAGAAATGTCACTTTATGGTGCAACATGGCATCATTCTTGGGCATAAGGTCTCTAGTAAAGGTCTTGAGGTGGAAAAAGCCAAGGTGGGGGTCATTGAAAACCTTCCTCCACAAATTTTTGTTAAGGGAGTCCGCAATTTTCTTGGTCATGCGAGTTTTAATAGGCGCTTCATTAAGGACTTCTCTAAAATCTCAAAACCATTGTGCAATCTTTTAGAGAAAGATGTCCCTTTCAAGTTTGATGATGAGGGTCGAGCTTCTTTTGAGAGCTTAAAGAAGAGTTTGATTATGGCACCTATCATAACTGCTCCTGATTGGAATGAGCCTTTTGAAATAATGTACGATGCAGGTGACTATACAATTGGAGCAGTTCTTGGTCAAAGGAAGAACAATATATTTCATGCGGTCTACTATGCAAGTAAGACCCTCAATGGTGCTCAACTGAACTATACTACTACTGAAGAGGAACTCTAAGCCATTGTCTACGGTTTTGAGAAGTTTCGTTCTTATTTGATTGGGACGGAGGTGACAGTTTTTACTGATCACGCTGCTATTCGCTATCTCATCTTGAAGAAGGACTCAAAGCCTAGATTGATTTGGTGGGTTCTTTTACTTCAGGAGTTTGAGTTGGAGATCAAAAAATAAAAAGCGACTGAGAATCAACTTGCTGATCATCTCTCTCGGTTAGAAGATCAAGGATATGAGTTTAAGTGGCATTTATGTTTGTTAGGTCACACACACTGTAGAAGGGGGTTGAATACAGTGTTTACTACAATCAAATCGAATATAAGAACTCAAGTAACAGAAAACAGATTTTATTCAACACAATAAACTCTGTTACAATATGGAACTGTCCTCTCTCAGTGATGAACAAATTATCACGAGAGCTGTTAGGGTTACAATGAATAATAACTTCGATTACGATAACACTTATAGTGTAAACCCTATGCCTGTGTTTATATACTACACATGTACAAGATAATGTTCTAATTGATATGGAATATAATTCTGTTTCCTAAAATATATCAACTAGTTATCTTTTCTTCCAAGTATTCTATTCTTCATAGAATTCTTTCTTCATGCATATTTCTCTCTGTCTTAGTCTCAATCTTCTTTCCTTTCAATCAGCCGCCTACCTTATCTGAAAGTCTCCTTAAGTCCTGATATTATCTACTGATAAATATCTTCTGATAACTTAAGTTCTGATATCTTAAGTTCTGTCTTCAGTATAAGTGCTAATTTCCAGTTAAGTACTGATTTGTCATGTTAAGTAAGATTTGAAAACTAAACACAAATCATATTACACATGACATTATCAAATATATCTAACAATCTCCCCCATCCTGTAAATTAGCATAATATACAAGTTTAACAGATATTTGATGATGTCAAAAACATTAAGTACAAATGCATGATAATTTGACTAGATAACTACAACTTAAAGTCCTTTTGGCTTTACCATCTTTAACTTCTGATAACAACTTCAGTCCGTATACACTTCAGAATTTAAGCAGTTGTAGATCTTTGACTTGGCTTCAATTTCTGATCTCTTTGATGTCAGGAGTTGTTCTGAGATAGTTCTTCAACAAACATCTCTCAACATATTCAAGTTCATTGACCATCCTCCTTTTAGCTTTTATCAATTCAGTTGTATCTTCACCAGTTTGAAAAATAGCAGCTCTGAGAACATTTATCTTAGCTTTTCTTATTTCCTAATCTAGTCTGATCAGATATGCCTTATAACCTAGAAAAGTAGTTATAATCTTAGCAGAGTTAGGCTTCATTTCAACAATATCACCTTTGTGATCTTTGTACTTGGGACAGTATGTTCTCTCAGACTTTACAGAGTAAAGCTTCTTTTGTCTTTGAAATTTTGACTTTAAATAACCTGCAACACTATCTGTTAATCTGTCTTTCACTTGAAGTAGGAATAGAACATGTTCCAGTTCTTCAAAATACTTCAGTGGTATAGCACTATGCCTAATATGGTATACCCTTCCATCTGTCATAAAATATAACAATATATGTTCTTTCAAAAAGGTATGGTAAACCATTTGTACAGATTCAAGTCGATTCAATCTTTCAGGAGTTGCTCCAACACCCGGTTCACTTAAGGAAGTTGGATCATTGGTAGTGTTATGTACTCTTCTTTTATCAGAACTACCCAATCCAGATTTATTTCTTGCTTCCTTTTCTGTAACAACTCTTGCTTCAAAACCACTTGTTGCAGTCTTCAAAGATTGAGTCTATTTAGCTTTGGTGAATCCTGGTAGGAGTATTTTTGAAGGTTTAACATGAGCAATGTCAGAGGTTTCCTTTTCCTTAACTTCTGATATCAAGCCAACTTGAGCTATGTCAGAGGTTGCTTGCTTCACTGTCATATCAGAACTTACTACATCTTGACTCTGAACAACATGAGCCATGTTAGAGGTTGTTTGAGAAATCTTCTTTTGCATCAGAGTAAGACTAGCATCTTCTTCATCATCAGTTATTTCTTCATCCATGACTGGCATATAAACCTTTATAGGTTCATCAACTTTTTCTTTACCCTTGGACCTTGGATCAATTTCCACTTGTGATTTGGCTTTGGTTGCCTCAGAATTTGTTCTTTCCTTTATCACAATACCCTTAGGCTTTGGAAATTTTTTCCAACAATAGAAGCTTTAAATTTTGTCTTGACACCTTCTGCTTTGAGTCTAGCTTCTTCTTCCTTTAGACTCTCAAATTCCATTCCTGGATTTTCTTTAAGAAAAAACTCCTTTGAAATTTCTTCATCAAGTTCCAGATGTTTACCATAACTTATCCTTTTACCAGTATCAGGACTTATTCTTCTCCCAATATCAGAACTTGTTCCTTGACTTGTAATTCTAGCTTTACTTGATGAAAATCCTTTTCCTTGACCTTGACCTCTACCCTTGTTAGAGTTACCCTGGTCATCATTTCCATCATCCTTTTTCTTCAGCGTCTGAATAGATTTGCATTTGGACTTAATCACTTTCTCCCCCTTTTTGGCATCAGCAAGTAAAAGAAGAGAGACAAGCAATTCCACTGAGGATTGGATCTCATTGAGTTTAGTTTGCCGAGAAGCTTGATTCTTTAGAATTTCATCAATCTGAGCTTGTTGCTTCTCCTGAGTTTTCTCAATGTAGGCAATTTTGTCAAAGGCTGGCTTGAAAAATCTGTTATTTTCAAGTTTCACATTCATATCTTGATGGATCAAGGTTTCTAAACTCTCAGTTGTGCCTTGAAATCATCATTTATCAGCATTTCATCAGCTTTTGCCAGATGCTCAATAAGAATCTTTTCAGAAGGAACAAAACTAACTAAGTTCCATTCTTTAGTCCACTCCTTTCCTCTAGGAGTGTCCTCAGCATTTAGATTGGTAGCAGCTTCACCAGTAGTTTCCTCATTGGCAGCATCAGAACTTGCAGATCCTGCAGTATCAGCATCCTCTGATAAAATAGCAGTATGTGAGGCTATAGAGGCTTCAACATCATCCTCTAAATTTTGATCTGCAGCCAGGTTCTGATCAATATCCAAAATTAATGTTGTTGGTGGAGTGAGTTGAATTTTTGGAGCTTCCAAGTACAAAACCTCGGGCACAATCAAGTTATGAATATCAATTTCAGCACTTGTACCTGGTTCTTCAGTATGTACTGGATCAACTATAGGTGACATAGGAGGTGTAGGTATTCTGTCCTGAGCAGTTTCTGGTTGTGCAGAAGGAAGTGATTCAATAACAATTGGTTCTTTTGAGATCAGAGATTCCTGATCCCCTTCCTTAGCTGCTTCCACTACATCCTCTGAATCTGACTCAACTATATCCCTATGAGCTCTCTGTTTCTTTAATTTCTTCAAAGGTGGAAACACTGTAGGAGCTTTATCATCAGAATTTAACTTTCTAAGCCTTTTGAGGGGCCTAGAACTCCCGGTTACAGTATCTTTTTAGAAGAAACCTTCTCAGCTTCTACAACAACAGGTTCTGATATTGGAACCTATTCCTCAGTATATGATTCATCTCTCAGAATCATTCTCCTCCTCTTCTGTTGAGAATGATGCACAACCTTTGTCCTCTTTGTTTTGGAAGATGAAGGCTTCACAGTATGTGCCGAAGGTTGAGGTTGAGAAGTTTGAGGTGTTTGTATAGAGGTGGTAGGTACTGATGGTTGAGGTTCGGATGGTTGTACATCAGGATATAGGTCAGTGTATTTAACTGGATCATAGGTTATTAAGGCTTGTTTGACAGATAAAGGAACTAGGAGGGGTCTTAACACAGCCTTCTTATTATCAGTAGATAATAAGTCATTAAAAGCTCTTTTAGCTAGTCTGAATTATGGAATTAATTCACTAGCTGATTGGGGTTTATCATCACAACAAAAACTATAGATAAGCTGACATAATCTAGCAAAGTAAACAGTATTTCTGTCTTCTCTCATTCTGTCCCCAATGAAACCTAAGACAACACTTGCATAATCAAAATCAGTTTGGTTAATGAGAGCATACCCGATTTGTTGGCTGAATATGGGGATTGCCTCGAAATTAGAACATTTATTTGCAAAAGCCTTGGTTATGCAGTCAAAGAAGAAACTCCATTCCCTCCTTATGTAAGATCTCTTCAACTAACCCAGCTTTGCCAGTGTCCTCTCATACCCTAGACTGGCCATCATGTTTTGAAGAACTGGCTCCTCAACAGTAGAATAAACACAGTTCTCAGGCAGCTGTAGTACGTGTCGAACTGTAGCCAATGTAATGACATGCTTATCCTCCCCTGATGAAAAAATTATACTTGGGGACCTTTGAGCACCACCATCATCATATACTCCGCTTCTCCAGGACTCTAACACTTGAGTACCAGAGACTGCATCAAGTTCGGTCAGAGCATACCCAATATCAGAACTAGCAAGAAAGTCCTGAATGAAGTGAAGTTCTGATGGGGCTTCTGACTTGCTAAGAATAGCGAAGAAGTTATTAGGAACAAACTTAGCTCCATCAAAAATTACGTCTTTTGGTGCCATCTCTGTAATAAATTAAGTGAGTAAGAGAATGTTCGCAAAGTGTTTGTGAAAAGTCTTGAGAGAAAAACAACTTTAGAAAATAAGAGAGAGAGAGAGAGGGAGAGAGAGAGAGAGAAAGTAAAAGAGATTTAAAATAGAAAAGTAAATAAAAGAGTAGAAAATCTTTTATCTCTCATATATATACTCTCTCTACTCAATGACTTTATTTTTGAAGCATGTGATACACTTTACACCCGGCACTATGTGAACAGTCAATAAACGGTTAGAGCAGGAGTTAATGGGTACATAAATTAAGCAATAATTACCGTGCACATGCAGTTTTTCAGGACATACACGTTAACCACTAACCCATAATGATTATGACCATTTTATCTCACATTAACCAATATTCTGTAAAAGTATTATCGTTCAAGTAATGACCAAAAATAAACCAAGTAAATGAATACTGTCACGTCAGCATCAAAACTGGATTATTATCAGAATTTAAAAGTCATCAGAATATGGCTCCTTAACTCGAAAAGTGAATGTTTATTCCTGTAATTCTTCACACAAATACTGATATGGTTTTATCAGAACTTAATCATCAGAACTTCCATTAGAACTTGTCCTCGAAATTTATGCAATCTGACACATAAACTGTTCATCTAAAATAACATTTATCACCACAATAATTTTCATCATTCATATGGAGTGTATGTGTGTGCATTAAGCTAAATATCAGACAAAGAGTAAAGTCTAATTCACTTCAGTACATCTTAGAAATAAGGCATAACTAAGAACTTTGCTCAAAATCTGTCATTATTCTGAAGTCTACTTAAGAATGAGTTCAAGCATGAGTCCACCTCAACTGTTTTGTGCTCATTTTATGCATCTTTTGAAATTCCATTTTACAGTGGCTTCTCAGTGTAAGTGAGTCACGACTGCTTATCAGAATTTATGCTGCTATCAGAGTATTTCTCCAGTAATCATAGAGTGTGAAAAGTCACCAAGAAAATTTTATTTTGCTTTTCTAATGCATATTACTTAATACCAGCAATGCACTTGGATCTTCCCTTCCACATTTTTACTCTAGATCTCAAATGAGTACCTGATTTTTATTTCTTTTCTTTTTCTTTTGATAAGTGAGGCTTATCAGTACTTAGTACATCCATCAGATTTACTAACATCAGAACTTAACAGATAAGAAAAACTATTCTAGTTTTTGACTTAGTAATAAGATACACAAAGTAAACTTAACTAAGCTCAATATCAGAATTTGCTTGTGTTAAAAGATTTCCACATAAACAATTACTTCAAACATGGGATCTTTAGTATATTAAAGACTACTAGGTTAGCATCTAGCACAGTTATCCTTATTGGATTGAATAGTCACAGAAACATTCATATCACTATCAGAGTTTAGAAATTCACATCAGACAACAATCAGCACTTAAGGAAATTTCAATTTAAGCACAGATTACACAAAGATAGTAATATCTGTAAATACTGATCATAAAATCTGATGTATCAGAACATAAACTAAGCATATTTAGAGAAAGAACCTGAAACCATTCCAAGTTCATTTACCAGTCTTGTTAAAGTAACTTCACATAGTGGTTTTGTGAAGATATCTGCTAGTTGTTGATCTGTTGGAACAAAATACAATTCCACTATACCTTCATCCACATGTTCCCTTATAAAGTGGTACCTAATGCTGATGTGCTTTGTCATTGAGTGTTGAACTGGATTACCTGTCATAGCAATAGCACTTTGATTATCACAGTAAATAGGGATTTTAGAAAATTTAACCCATAATCCAGTAACTGATTCTTCATCCAAAGAATCTGTGCACAAGAGCTTCCTGCAACAATGTATTTTGCTTCTGCAGTTGATGTGGAAATTGACTTCTATTTCTTGCTAAACCAAGAAACCAATCTGCCTCCAAGAAATTGGTAGCTTCCACTTGTGCTTTTCCTATCAATTTTGCATCCTGCAAAATCTGCATCTGAGTAACCTATTAGCTTAAAGTCTGATTCTCTAGGATACAACAATCCCAGATCAGCTATACCCTTAAGGTACTTGAAAATTCTTTTCACAGCTGTTAAGTGAGATTCTCTTGGATCTGCTTGAAATCTTGCACAAAGACATGTAACATACATGATATCAGGTCTACTTGTAGTTAGATAGAGTAGAGAGCCAATCATACCTCCGTAATCAGTAATATCTATTGATTTACCAGTATCTTTATCCAACTTTGTTGCAGTGGCCATAGGAGTGGATGCACTTGAACAATCTTACATTCTAAATTTCTTCAACAAATTTCTGGTGTACTTAGATTGACAAATAAAAGTTCCTTCTTTAATCTGTTTGACTTGAAGGCATAGAAAATAGTTAAGTGCTCCCATCATACTCATTTGATATCTTGACTGCATCAGCATGGCAAACTTCTTACAAAGTCTGTCATTTGTAGAACCAAAAATGACATCATCAACATATATTTGCACCAAAAGTAAGTCCTTTCCATGGTTGAGATAGAATAAGGTTTTGTCAATAGTCCCTCTGTCAAATCCACTTTCCAGAAGAAACTGAGCTAAAGTCTCATACCATGCTCTTGGAGCTTGCTTAAGGCCATAAAGTGCTTTATCAAGCCTGTAAACATGATTGGGAAATTTGGGATCTACAAAGCCTGGAGGTTGTTGAACATATACTCTTCTTCCAATTCTCCATTGAGAAAAACACTTTTCACATCCATTTGAAAGACTTTAAACTTATTGTGAGCAGCATAAGCGAAAAATATCCTTATGGCTTCCAATCTAGCATCTGGTGCAAATGTTTCATCATAATCAATTCCCTCCTGTTGAGAGTATCCTTTCCCAACCAGCCTTGCTTTATTCCTTGTAATTATGCCATCACTGTCAGTTTTGTTTCTGAACACCCACTGTGTACCAACAACAGACCTGTTCTTTGGTCTTGGCACTAGGGTCCAGACTTTATTTCTTTCAAATTCATTTAACTCTTCCCGCATTGCTTGCACCCAATCAGCATCTTGAAGAGCTTCTTCCACTTTCTTTGGTTCAGTCTGAGAAAGAAAAGAATGATAGAGACATTCATTTAATGTAGCTGTTCTAGTTCTGGCACCTGCATCAGGATTTCCAATAATTAAGTCAGGTGTATGTGCTTTAGTCCACTTCCTTGCAGATGGAAGGTTATCTCTAAAATTCGATGCTCCCCCATAATCTATGCTGTCTTTATCAATATTTTCTGATGCTACCCCTGAAATTATGCTCTCTGAGTTGGATCCTTCAGAATTTGAGTTTCCAGAAATATCAGAACATGAGTTTTCAGAATTATCAGAACTTGGCCCATCAGAACTTGAAGAGCCTGTTGTAGGTTCTGATGCTTCTTGAGATGTGGTTGGATCTTCAGTATGCTCCCCCTGCACAGGTGCATTTTCCTTTGGCGTAGTCACCACAGTTTCAATAACATCAGAGTTTAATCCATCAGAGTTTGCAGTATCAGGATTTAGACTGTCAGGATTTAGAGAATCAGAATTTAAAACTTCATTTTCGAATCTCAGCTGATCATGATCATTGAAATCTTCATGTCCAATAATTTTCTTATCATCAAAAGAGACATTGATAGATTCCATGACAACCCTTGTTCTTAAATTATAGACTCTGAAGGATTTTGTAGAAAGTGGATATCCAACAAAAATTCCTTTATCAGCTTTTAGATCAAATTTGGATAGCTGTTCAGGATGAGTCTTAAGAACAAAGCACTTGCATCCAAATACATGAAAATACTTCAGATTTGGCTTCTTTTTCTTCACCATCTCATATGGTGTTTTTCCATGCTTGTTGATAACTGTTGCATTCTGAGTAAAACAAGAAGTCTGCACAGCTTCAGCCCAAAAGTAGGTTGGTAACTTTGCTTCATCAAACATAGTTCGTGCAGCTTCAATAAGATTTCTATTCTTTCTTTCAATAACTCCATTTTGCTGTGGAGTTCCAGGAGCAGAGAATTCCTGCTTTATTCCATGGTTTTTGCAGAACTCTTCCATAATCAAATTCTTGAACTCAATGCCATTATCACTCCTTATGATTTTCACAGAGTCTTTGATCAATTTATCCAAATGTTTGACATGATCAATCAAGATAGATAAAGTTTCACTTTTTGTGCGCAAGAAATACACCCATGTGTATCTGGTGAACTCATCCACTATGACCATAACATATTTCTTCTTTGAAATAGACATGACATTCACTGGACCAAATAGATCAACATGCAGTAGGTGATAAGGCTCAAGAATTGATGATTCAGTCTTGCTCTTGAATGAATATTTTCTTTGTTTTGCCTTCTGACAAGAATCACAAAGGCCATCAGGAGCAAATACTGATTTTGGCAGTCCTCTCACAAGATCTTTCTTAACTAGTTCATTTATATTGTTGAAATTTAAATGAGAGAGTTTCTTGTGCCAATCCCAGATTTCTTTAATTGATGCTCTACTTAACAGACAGATTGCAGAACCATCAGTACTTGTTGAAAGCTTGGCTTCATAAATGTTACCATGCCTGTATCCTTTCAGAACAACTTTTCTTGTATATTTGCTTACAACTTCAAAGTGTTCTTCAAAGAAATCCACATGATAACCTCTGTCATAGATTTGACTAACACTCAGCAGATTATGTTTAAGTCCTGAGACCAGAGCTACTTTTTCAATGATGACATTCCCAAGATTGATATTGCCATATCCCAGAGTTTTTCCCATATTGCCATCTCCATAAGAAACACCTGGGCCAGCTTTCTCCACAAAGTCTGATAGCAGGGCTTTATTTCCAGTCATATGTCCTGAATATCCACTGTCCAGAACTAGGATGTTTTTCCTGTTTCCCTTTAAGTCAGCAGTATTAAAACTGCTATTAGCATTTGCCATCAAGGAATAGTTTTCCTCATCCTCAGAATCTGAAGCATCTGACCAGCTTTTCTTCTTTGTGACAAGAGCCTTGCCTTTGTCACTTTTCCCTTTTCTGCAATCAGGAGATATGTGGCCTTTCTCACTACAGTTGTAGCATTTAACATTTGAGTAATCTCCTCTGTCAGACTTTCCTCGTTTGCCTTCAGATTTTATGAAACCTCTCTTATCATAACTTGCACCTTACTTGGAAAACTTCTTTCCTCTCCTGAATATCCTGTATGCAATCTTTGTGATTCCTTTCACCATAAGAGCACACAGCTTCATGATCTCTTCATCAAGGTCCATCTCAGGTATACTTTCAGTTTCTGAGTCATCATCACTATCAGATCTTGATGAGTCAGTATCAGACTTCGTGATGAGAGCCTTTCCCTTGCCTTTCTTTGAGGCAGCAACTTTGGGACTTTCCTTCTCAGCCACAAAGGCAACTGTCCTTGACTTTCTTCCATTCCTCTTGCTTCTTTGTTCCATCTCAAGTTCATGAGTCTTGAGCATCCCATAAATTTCATCAAGATTATTATTGTCTCTTATTATTGTGGCCTTCAAATCCCATCTTTCAGGAAGAGCTAACAGGAATTTAAGATTCGAATCTTCAATATCATACTCTTTGTCAACTAGTGACAAATCATTCAAGAGTTTGACAAATATGTCATATAAATCAGTTAATTACTCATCAGGCTTTGAGTCAAAGTGCTCATACTCTTGAGTGAGTATAGTCTTCATGTTCTTCTTGATTGAATCAGTTCCCTGACACCTTGTTTCCAAAGCATCCCATATCTCTTTTGCAGTCTTGCATTGAATTACCCTGTTTGACATGACATTATCAATGGCACTATGCAGTAAGTGTCTTACCTTTGCATCATTTGCAATCGATGAGATATCTTCAGCAGTGTTATCACTTTTCTCCTTTGGTAAAGACTTTGTTGGCTGACCTGCAACTTCCAAAGAGAGATTGGTTGGCATATGTGATCCTTCATTAATCCTGTCGAGATATTCTGGATCTGTAGCTTCCAGAAACATAGCCATCTTCACTTTCCATATGGAATACTCAGAAGGTTTCAACATGGGAACTCTTATAGTCTCATATCGACTATGGGTTATGGTTTTTGGAGGTTCTTCAGTTTTGGTAGGCTTGGTTGGAGTTTGTTCTTCTTCAGATATGATTGTTTTTTTATCTTAAACTGTATGTGTGTTAACAGATCTGCTCTGATACCACTTGTTAGGTCACACACACTGTAGAAGGGGGTTGAATATAGTGTTTACTACAATCAAATCGAATATAAGAACTCAAGTAACAGAAAACAGATTTTATTCAACACAATAAACTCTGTTACAATATGGAACTGTCCTCTCTCAGTGATGAACAAATTATCACGAGAGCTGCTAGGGTTACAATGAATAATAACTTCGATTACGATAACACTTATAGTGTAAACCCTATGCCTGTGTTTATATACTACACAGTTATAAGATAATGTTCTTATTGATATGGAATATAATTATGCTTCCTAAAATATATCAACTAGTTATCTTTTCTTCCAAGTATTCTATTATTCATAAAATTCTTTCTTCATGCATATTTCTTTCTATCTTAGTCTCGATCTTCTTTCCTTTCAATCAGCCGCCTTCCTTATCTAAAAGTCTCCTTAAGTCCTGATATTATATCCTAACAAATATCTTCTGATAACTTAAGTTCTTATAACTTAAGTTCTGATATCTTAAGTTCTGTCTTCAGTATAAGTGCTGATTTCTAGTTAAATACTGATTTGTCCTGTTAAGTAAGATCTGAAAACTAAACACAAATCATATTACACATGACATTATCAAATATATCTAACAATATCCACTTAGAATGCTTCATAAAGGCTTGAATTGGTGTTTTGTACTCGAGTTGTTTGTGTTTTTGATACGCTTTTATAGTGTTTTGCATTTCAGGCATATATAGGGAAATGAGGAGATTTAGCATTGTTTTGGTGCTAAATTGGTGTTAGGAAGGTGCCTTGGAAGATTGCTCATTGAATGCCGTAAAAAAGCAGCCAAGAAAAAAAGAAAATAATTTTTCTCCAGAAGGTCAGAGCCGGTTATGGGCTAATCGTTATCGTGGGGTTCTAATGGATTTAATTATATATTTCTTTAGTTAATTTGTTTCAATATCTTAGTGTGTGGTGATTGTATGATATCCTAGTATTGGTTGTGCTTATTCGTCTTATGAGCGTCGTGAAATTATAAGATAGTGTGTTAATCTCTATTGAAGAGAAAGTGAATATAGAGTTTTAGAACTTGCCATACTAGCATAGGTTCATGTATTTGTTATGCATGATTCATAGGTAATTTTAACCATCTCACTTGCCCTATGTAATCATGTTTGATAACTTGTGCATTAAACGATTATGTTTTCAAATTCTATACACATATAGGGTCTCAATATAATTGGTGTCGTTAGGCTTCTATCTCTTTTGTGGATGTCTGGTAATAGGGTATCCGTACAATGAAAGTTGACGTTTACTAGTTTCGTGTTATCTGATTAGTTGTCATCACCATTGTATGCTAGGTTAAGAACAAAGAGGCTATTGGATGAAGTATTAATGAAGTTATAATCCCATGTTTGTGTTATATAAGTAATTCAACCTCAATTCTCTTAGTTATTGTTATTTAGTATAATATCTTAGTTAATCGTAGTTATAAACAATCTCAACTTGTTATCATCTTAGCATTGAATAATAACCATACCATTGTTGTATAAGTGCATAAATTGAACTTAACCTAAACCAGTCTCCGTGGAAACGAACTAGAAAGAATTCTATATTACTTGTGAACGCGTATACTTGTGTGTAAATTTGGCACGTGCTTTTGTCCTAACACCGGACTAATCGGTTCAAATAGTATGCACAAACGACTTAGCCTCTTACGCTTCCATACCGGGCCGTTACCGAATAACGGGCCTCTTACGCAACTCCGATTTCTGATTCTTTTATCCAATTTTCAAATTCATTTATACCTATATCTTTAAAATAACTTTTATCACAAAATTTAAAAACACATTTCTAAAAAATTTCCAATAGCAATCATAATTTTGAGATAGGTATTCTAGTAAGTTACTTTCCCCCTAAAGTATGATTTAAGCAAGAATTTATAATAATAGGGGATATGTAACTCAAAATGTTATGTTCCAATATAAAATTTAAATCAAAAATTTATTCATATAGATTACTGAACCATAAAAGATATGGTCAGAGGTACTTGCCTTGCAGAGCTTTAACTACGGAATGCTAAGTTATCTTTAGACGGACTTCCGGGCTTGGGCCTTTCTACAGGAACCTACGGAATCGAAATACCCCAAAATTAGATGATCATTTATGCTTGACATATCCTCACTATCAATTCTACCCTTATGATTTCATAACATGACTCGTATTTATACGTACTATATCAACATACAAAAGAGATAGGGCTCACGTACTTGAAATTTTGTTCGATAGTTATTTTTAGAAAATACGTATAACCGTCGTTATAGAAAATAAGGTCATCGGACTCCTTTTGGAAAATATTTCACCGAGTAACATCATTTAATTATTTAGCACACAACAGATTTCAAAAATATTCCATCATGATACGAAAATAGTTTTCGTAAAATATTTGTAAATATATAATTATATTGGATTGGTATTTCCGATAATTAAAAAGATTTTGTCTTCAGAATCTCATCTAATTATACAAGTGAGGATATTTGTCTAGCATATCTGACTCTAATTCCCAAGTAGACCCTTTTACTCGAGGATTCCTCCAAAGTACCCTAACTATGGGAATAGACTTATTCCTAAGAACTCGCTCCTTACGGTTTAGGATTTGGATCGGCTGTTCCACGCAGGTCGAGTCTGGCTGAATTTTGATTGGCTTATACTTGATGACTCGGTTTGAATCAGGAGTATACTTCTTTAACATAGAGACGTGGAACACATTATGAATATATTGCAGCTGCGGCGGCAACGCTAACTCACAGACAACCTTACCTACTTTCTTCAAAACTTTAAACGGTCTGATATATTTAGGACTTAATTTACCTTTTTGACCGAACCTAACCAATCCTTTCCAAGGAGAGACTTTCAACAATACTAATGACCCAACATCTATATCCATATCCTTGTGATGTAAATATGCATTCTTTATCTGTCTATCCTGAGCTGCTTCTAACCTTTTCTGAATCAGTATCACTGCATCTTTCGTCTGTTGAACCAGTTCTGGACCTAAAAATTTCTTTTCCCCAACTCAATCCCAATAAAGTAGAGATCTACACTTTCGTCCATACAAAGCCTCGTAAGGTGGCATTCCAATACTGGCATGATAACTATTATTATAATAAAAATCTATTTACGATAAGTGATCATCCCAATTACCTTTAAAATCCAAAACAATACCCTTAACATATCTTTTATAGTTTGAATTATCCTTTCAATTTGACCGTCTGTCTAGGGATGATAGGAGGTACTCATATTTAACTTAGTTCCTAAACATTCCAGAAATTTTGTCCAAAATCTTGAATTAAACCTTGGGTCTCGATCATACACAATTGATACAGGAACTCCATGCTTGGTCACAATCTCATCCAAATATATCTTGACTAACTTATCTAAAGAATATCTTTCATTGGTAAGAAGGAAATGTGCATACTTGGTTAACCTATCAATAATTACCCAAATAGCGTCATGGTTTGATTTGGTCCTTAGTAATCCAACAACAAAATCCATTGCAATCTCTCCCCACTTCAATTGTGGAATCTCTAAAGGTTGTAACAATCCGCTTGGCCTTTGATGTTCTGATTTTGCCTTTTGGCAGGTGTGACATTTACTAACACAATCGGCTATTTCCTTCTTCATTCCTGGCCACCAAAAGTTCTTTTTCAGGTCTTGATACATATTAGTACTTCCCGGGTGGATAGAAAACCTGGAATTTTGGGCTTCTCGCAAAATCTTATTATTCAGTTCAATCACATTAAGGATCCATATTCTAGAAAAAAATCTAAACACACCTTTACTGTCCTTCTGGGTACAAATTTCTTCTCCAGTTAAACCATCTAACCCTTGATCCATTACCTACTCCTGACACTTCCTAATCTTTTCTATCAGTTCGGGCTGGAAAGTAATCTCATACAATTTCTCTTTATCACCTCATGATACTCGAACTTCAATCTCCAAATTTTCTAATTCTTTTGCCAATTTCTCAGCGCTCTTAATCATATTTAATCTTTCTTTCCTGCTCAAGGCATCTGCTACTATATTGGATTTTCCTGGGTGGTAGTTAATAGAACAATCATAATCCTTAATCAATTCCAACCATCTCCTTTGTCTCATAATAAAATCTTTATGAGTGAATATATATTTTAAGCTCTTATGATCCATATAGATTCACACTTTTCTCCGTATAAGTTATGTCTCCACAGTTTCAACGTAAACACTATTGCTGCTAATTCCAAATCATGTACTGGATACTTCTGTTCATGAGGTTTTAGTTGTCTGGATGCATAGGCAATAACTTTATCATGCTGCATCAACACACAACCTAAACCCTTTAAAGAAGCATCACTGTAGATTATAAAGTTTCATGTTTTATCGGGAAATGCTAACACTGGAGCTATCACCAATATCTTCTTTAACTCCTATAAAATTTCATCACATTTCTCATTCCAAATAAACTTCTCATTCTTTCTGTTAGCTTCGTCAATGAGGTTGCGATTTTTGTAAAT
This sequence comes from Apium graveolens, assembly GCF_009905375.1. Taxonomy (NCBI): domain Eukaryota; kingdom Viridiplantae; phylum Streptophyta; class Magnoliopsida; order Apiales; family Apiaceae; genus Apium; species Apium graveolens. The sequence continues at coordinate 16,646,910 of NC_133657.1, read as the reverse complement.
ACTTTTACAAATCTTCGATAATAACCTGCCAATCTAAGAAAACTCCTAACTTCTGTCGGGGTCTTTGGTTGTTCCCACTTTGACACAACTTCAATATTTACAGGATCCACCTTCATATCGTCCTTACCAACTACATGGCCCAAAAACTGAACTTCATCTAACCCAAATTCGCACTTCGAAAATTTAACATATAGTTGTTGTGATGCCCCAAATTCGGGCTCAGGGATTTATGAGGCCACACCATCTTGAATCTTGTTTAAACACTTATCTTTGCACAACATTATATATATACTCACATATCTATAACCCCACACATATCAACATATACACACAGTTACAGGTTATTATCTTGGAAACGAACAATGCATTACTAGAGTTATTAAATCCGCAAGGTGATAGTTATTACTGACCAAAAGTATTTAAGTCTTACCATGGGTGTAACCTTTATTTAAGGTTAGACCGAAGACCAAATATATGTTTCTTCATTACTACCTTACATAAGTCATACTTATATATAAGACTGACTAAAAATAACTGAAACCTAATCCAGCTTATATGGCCTACATGTGGCAATGCACCAAACAATCTACAGAAAAGCTGGCCATTTCCTACCCGCTTCCGGGTTGTGAGCTTTCTGACGGGAATCTTGGTTCACTGTTGTTTTGTATCATTTTAAGAAAACAAGTGTGAGCTATAATGCCCGGCATAATAATTTACGATATGAAAAGACTGTATACATAATTTATAACTGATTCCGTATATGGTTATATGTTTGTTTAAAATAATTTTCCTCGGTGATACACACTTCTTTTCAAAACAATTCATTGATTGACTTATTAGTCTGCAAATATCTTAATGGTAAACCCAGCACCTAGGCTTCGGTTACGGTATCGCATCTCAATTCCAATTAGAAGATTAGGACATTCACCAGAGCACCCGCAATACGATGATCAGTCGTATAATGGTAAATATTTATTGTTTTCTACATGTTGAAGGATGACTCCCATACATCCAGTTGTCACCCTTGCCGCATTCGGGCATATTATGTGTGGCCCATACATCCAGGTTTTCAACATACTTCACACGTTTATATGTGGCACACCAATAGTCGCTCCAGTACACAAAGTACTAGAGTCTACCCCTCCTTGTCCTTTTAAAGAATTTTATCATAAATCTGGAACTCGAATAATATCGTAGTTCCTCAAGTATTTTTCTTGTTGATAGACACAACTCATCTCATATATGTATATATGTACTTCCAAGAATTTTCGGAGGAAGTAATAAAATAATGTGAGTTGACCGTCATTAAAAGATAAGTATTTAAGGGGGTTTTTGACACTATAGTTTGAAATATTTAAAATACGTAGAAATAATATTCTTCGACGATCTGAAAGAATTAAACTGATTTTCTGGAGTTAATAAAAATATTTTAAAAGTAGATATTTGGACTTTTAAATTATATTAAATCATTTAATAAATATTTAATAATTAAATAATAATTATTAAAAAATTAAACCTCGAATAGTTCTATTTTAAAAGAATATTTGAAATAATATTTCTCAACTAATTTATGTTTAAGACTTTAAATTGATTTATAATACTATTATATTAATGAATTTAAAATAAAAAATCATTGGAGAATACTTCTTCTATTTAAATGAATATTTGAAATAATATTCATTATTCCAGTAATTAAATAAGGTTGAGGGAATATGATCTTTGGAAATCTTTTTAAATAAATTTGATGTAATTTAATATTTCGCAAGAGGACATCAAGTCCCTTGAAATAAAATAGCTACGAAATTTTAATCGTCCAAAAGATCTCCAGGATAATTCCCGGGTTTATACTTTATAAACACTGATTGACCCTCGGTCTTATAACTTATACATCGCGCTATTTAATAGCGTAAATATAATCTACGATATATGCATCGTAAATAAATAATTATCAATACGTAGAAACTGGTACTATACTATCATGACAAACATGGCACTTCTACGAAAGGCAGTAAAATAATCTTCACAACATAATAGTAAATGGAGTCGGGTTAGTAAACTTGCCAGGGTGTTTCGAGGTGGAGGGCGCTCTAAAGTTTGTCCGAAAATCTAAAATCAAGAACATTATTTTTTCGTTATATTCTAATCGTATTTATCATCACTTGGTAAATACGGAATATTTATAATAAATTTACACGACTCACGATTCTTAATAAAGTACGAGTACTTTTTAACTTCGTTTTCTTTTCATGATCCTTTATGTCCATTAATCTCTTTTACTTTTACCACTCGGCTCCACTCGCGATTCCTAAGGATTTCTACCCGCACGATCTCGGCTCCGTCATTTTTATAAAATTGAAAAATCCATATTTTCATTTGAAATTTATATGGAAGTTATTATACTCCATTTCTTACTCTCTTTAAAAAGTTCATAATTTTTGAATACTTTTAAGTTGATCATTTATACTTTGAAAGTTTGTAAATTGTAGTAGTTTTTATCACGTAAATCGTTTTCATTAAAACAGAGCTAACTATTGAACCGTAAATCAAAATCAAGTGATTCAAGCACCTAAAATATCCTTAAAGAAAGCTATACCATTTTAATCTTTCTTTTCAAGAAATAACAGTTTATACGTTCTGTAATTCTACAGAAAATTTAAAATTACGAGTCGACCATTTTATCGACGTTACGCTTATGATTCGAGTTTCATTTTCGCTCTAAACTACTAATAAATAACCAACAATCATCATATCATCATCTTAATACTTAATCCTCTTAATAAAATCAAGTTATTGAGGCCACAATATCAACCTTAGGACCTAGTTAACTAACATTCAAGAAATCAATATAACAATCATCAAAACTAAGTTTATAACCAAGATCTATACTTTTCTTGAAAATTAAACCTTAAACAAAGTTTGGGTAAATATTTATACCTTTATTGGTAGCTTGGGAGGTTCTCTTCTTGATGGATGATGCTTGGTGAGGCTTGGGTGTGCTTAAGAATCCTAGATCTTTCCATGATAATCAAGAAATCAAGAAAAGTCACTTTTTGTCATTATTCATCATCACTTTTATGAATTTATTTAACCATCCAAACCTTAAGGAAATGCTATCAAATATATATTTTACCATATTTTGATATTGAGGAAGCTTGGGAATTAATTTTAGCATTTATCCATGGCTAGATCTTGAAATTTGCTTTTGTGTTCTTCCTTTTTAAGAAAATGCCAAATAGCTTCAAGGAAGAGAGAAGATATAAACTTTCTTTGTTGCTTGCTTGGTTAGTGATTTTGGACATGTGTGGTTGATTTTTGATATATTTAGATACGCAAATCTTTGAACATATCTTCTAGCATGGTCATTTTCAAAGCCTAAACTACTAGCCAAGTACAACAACTACATGCTTGGTTACTATTCATCTCAACTAGGTTACTATGCTCCTAGGTTGATCACTATTTGATTACTAATTATTGGTTGCATTCTTACTAATTAGTTTGCATGGATTGAATGGGAATTTGCATGGAATTGATACGTTTATTTATTCGCTTACATATTCCCTTGGTCGCTTATTTATCTTTGTGATAAATCTTCATAAGCGATTTACGGGGTAAATCCTTTTCTTATTTGTCTTGATGATTTCATTAACAAAACACCTTAGTAGATCTAACTTAGTGAAAAATATAGCACTCGACGGATAAGAATATAGTCCCGACAGATGACTCAATATAGTCCCGACGGATGATGATTTGTTATCCATCGAGTGAGTAGCTTGTGTAATAGTAAGTCATGAAGCACATTTCTGCAAACACCTTTGTTTAGATTCTGTAGCAGCATATAAGTCATGTTGACTTTAATTAGATATGCAGAATAGGTTGATTAATTGTACATAGATGATGTCTTGTAATTCTGTATAAATGAAATGAAGTCAAGTACCAAATAGCTACCCGACGGATGATCAATAAAGCTACCCGATGGATGATCAACAAGGCAACCCGACGGATGATCATGTACCCAACGGATAATCAATTCAAACATTTGTTGACAGTGACAACACAGTCACATGCATCGAGTGTATGCAAAAGGAATGTGGAAGCGTATTCAACTGGGTTTTTTAGAACAAAGAAGCATTTCCATTTCCATGCTATTATGAAGATATTCAAAGATGCTGGAATAGAGTAATGAAGTAGCATAGTATTAGACTTGATAGGTTTTGTTTTGTTATCTTGTCTTATTACTGTGTAATCTTGGTGATATATATAAACCAAGAGTAGCAATTAGAACAACAAGAAGACTAAGCAAGCATTTTCTCAGAGAAATATTTGTAAGCTGTATCCTTAGCATTTCTCTGTAAGTTTAGTTGTTCTTATTTGTGAGCAGTTTTGAGCTATTCAAGCTTCACATAGTTCTCTCGATATATATATATATATATATATATATATATATATATATATATATATACCAGAAAGTTTTAAAGACTCGTGTTTTTATAACTTTGTGTTTTGATTCATATTTAACTTAATATTCCGCACTTTGCAAATCAAAACACTGACATATATATCTTAAGTTAGAACATTTTATATTTTTGAAAAAGGTTGAAGAATTCTATTCAACCCCCCTTCTGTAATTCTTGTTGCATTGTTAGGGACTAACAATTGGTATCAGAGCAAGCTCTTAAAGAACAAAGAGTTTAAAGATCACAACAAACAACAAGATGAAAAAGAAGGATGTTGGAGTCAAGATTCCTTTTTCGGACAAAGATAATTACCATCACTGGAAGGTAAAGATGCATCTTCACTTACTTTCTTAAGATGAGGCCTATGTAGATTGTATAGAGAGAGGTCCTCATGTACCAATGAGAGCTGCAACTGGAAATGAGCCATCAGTTCCCAAGACAAGGCATGAATGGTCAGATCCTGATATTGAACAAGTCAGGAAGGACAAGAAGGCCATGAATATTTTGTTTAATGGAGTTGATGATGATATGTTTGACAACATCATCAATTGTAAAACTGCCAAGGAAGTTTGGGATACAATTCAGATTATCTGTGATGGCACTGAACAAGTTAGAGAAAACAAGATGCATCTACTAATTCAGAAATATGAGCATTTCCACTTTGAAAAGGGTGAAACTCTCACTGATATTTTTAGTAGATTTGAAAAGCTACTAAATGCTCTAAAGCTGCATGGAAGAGTCTACCAAACCAAAGATTCTAACCTCAAATTTCTGAGATCCCTACCAAAAGAATGGAAACCAATGACAGTCTCCTTGAGAAACTCACAAGAATACAAGGAGTTTACACTAGAGAGACTGTATGGCTTCTAAAGACTTATGAGCTTGAAATAAAGCAAGATGAAAGAATGGAAAAAGGGAGAAAGAAAGGGGGATCCATTGTACTAGTTGCTGAGTTAGAGAAAGAGAAGGAGATGAAGATAGAAGCTGTTGAGTCTACTTCAAAGGTCTGTGAAAAAAAGGGCAAGGGGTTGGTAGCAGAAAATGAAGATTCTTTGAGCCAAGATGACCTGGAGCATATTGATGAACACCTAGCATTTCTTTCCAGAAGATTTTCCAAGCTCAAGTTCAAGAAGAACTTTGGAGCAGCTAAGATAAATAGAAACATGGTGGATAAATCAAAATTCAAATATTTCAAATGTGGCTTAGTAGGGCACTTTGCTAGTGAGTGTAGAAAGTCAGATTCCAGCAAGAAGAAGTTTGAGCCAGTGGATTATAAACATAAATATTTTGAGTTGCTCAAACAAAAGGAAAGGGCTTTCATTACACAAGAAAATGACTGGGCAGCAGATGGTCTGGATGAGGATGAGGATGTCAGCTATGTCAATTTAGCCCTAATGGCCAAGTCTGATGAAACAGAGACAAGTTATTTAAGTAATCAGGTAATCACCACTAACCTTGCACATTTATCTAAAGCTGAGTGTAATGATGCAATAAATGACATGTCTATAGAATTATATCATTTACATGTTACACTTAAGTCTCTTACTAAGGAAAATGCTAAAATCAAATAAAACAATTTGTTTTTAAGTGAGAGGAATAATGTGCTAGAGTCTCAATTTATTGAATTTGAAAAATTGAGAATTGAGTGTAAAATTGCTCAGGATGAATTAACTGAGTCCTTCAAGAAAGAAGAGATCTTGAAGAAGTAGCTTGAACGAGAACAGGAGGTGATTAAGGCATGGAAAACATCTAGAGATGTTCATGCTCAAATCACCAAAGTTCAAGGTATTGAGTCCTTTTGTGATGCAGCCTGGAAGGAGAATAAGGAGAAGCTGGAATCCAATTTGGTTGAAGGATTGCTAACAGATGTGGACTCGACGGATGATGAGAGTCATCCGTCGGATAATCAAAAGGATTATCCGTTGAGTGACATAAATTGTAATAACCCCAATTTTTGAAACCCTTATGAATAGTGATTTTGCAGATTATTGCTGAATAAGAAAACAGTTCATGCCACACTATGTAAGGTTTCTTTTATGGATATTCTGAGATTGTATTGGTACTCTATATGATATATAAGTGTATGTAAAGATCGTCAGAATCCAAATTTTAACCTTTTGATTTTTCCCGGAAATCCACTAGATACAGAAAGAATTGAGTATAAGGTAACAGGATAAAACGGATTTAAATAAAAGGATTATAAGAGAGGATCATAAAAGGATTATAATGTATTGAGAAGGGTTAAGGAAACCCAAGTAATAAGATCCCGGGTATGATCCCTCAAACGATAAACGAAAACGAAAGTTAAGCGAACCGTATAACAGATCAGCGGTCATTAGGCAAACAATTAGGGAGTTAATCAAGGAGGTTAGGGATGATGAGGTCATCCAACAAATAAGGAGAGGGCAAGTAAGAGATGATGACATAATAAGGTGAGGTAAGCATGACATAGGGAGGGAGGAGGTGTGGTTGGTTTATAACCACACAAAGACAAGGTTAATAAGGTAATTAACCAAAAATCCAAACAAAACTACATCCACCAAGCCAAAACAAATCATTTCATCAAAACAAAAATTTTATTTCTCTTCACCAAGAACATTTGCTCTCGGCTTTTTCCATTTCAAGAAGAGAAATTTTCAAAATTCAAGTTCCAAGCTTCCTAAATTGGTAAGATAATTCTCTATTACTCCTTATGCATAGTTATGTCTATCCTATGAGTTTAAACCTCCAATTCATTCTCAATCTTCTCCAAGAAATCAATGAAGAAGACAATGAATAGTGATTTCAATATTTTTAACTTGATTTTTCTTGTTTTTCCTTTAAATCCAAGCATCCTAAAGACATCTCAAGGCTTCTTAAGGCTTCCTAGCTACTCCCACCACTTCAAGGAAGGTATAACATCTCCAAACCCTAGCTTTACTTTGTATATTAGGATGATTTTGAGAGTAATGGTAAAGAGTAGCTTGAGGCTTGTTGGTTTAGAGTTTGGGTTGGAATGGTAGTGAATTAAATGTTGAAATCTTATGGTTTGGTTAAAGGACTTAAGTATAGTTTAAATTCAAGTTTAAGAATAAGTATAAATTGTAATGTTGATTTGATTGGGGCTGTTATGATGTAGTGAGGATGGATTTTGGTTGTATGAATGGATTGGGATTGAATGGTGGTTGAATTGGAATGGTATAAAATTGGGAAATCGCGTAAACATAGCCGTCGTAATGTCCGATTTACTTTAGGCTGTTTTTGTTCTTAACATTAGGACCCGTGAACTCACTGCTAGGTTTTGACCATTGCCATGATTAGATAGTTCATGTTACGAGCTTCGTTTTGATATGTGGTTCGTTTGAATCCGATGTACAGTTTAGGAGAAACGACCGTTTTAAGTAACGGCGTTTCGCGAACGAACCATTACCCCTCGCCTTACCTTGAAACATAGGTTAAAGACCTTAAAGGACTAATTGGAGTATGAAACAATTATGTTAAGTGGATTAGGCAGTTGGTAAGGTACTCGTAAAAGAATCGCCTTAAAACTCGTAATGGTTAATTTATTAAAAATGGTGGAGCCGAGAGTACTCGAGCGACTTAAGTGAATCGTTAAGCGCAAAAGTGAGCGTTAGAGTCTAGTTGGTTAAAGTATAGATTCTTAAGCGACTTTGGTTTAATTCCGGCTAATGTTGTTGTTCATAGGTTATCGGACCCACTCTAAGCTTAAGTCTATCCGGGAGCACTCAGGCAAGTTTTCTACCCGTATAACTGTTGTTGTGATGAACATGTGTATATGCATGATTTTGCGATAAATGCATATTTGTTATTAGCAAATTCTTGCGATATATTATAGCATGTGATATGGTATATATGCATGCCTGTTTCATATTCTTGATTTATATATCTGTTGGTTCAATACTTAAAGTTGCATAATACCTATGCTAGAGATAAGCGGTATTTGAGTTTACCCTTAGTATAGGGGATCAAAAGGTGAACTTTTTCTAAAACCGGGAGTCGAGGCTCCCGAGTATAATATATATATATTTATATATATATATATATGAATAGTTTTTAAAACTATGAATCAAATAAGGTTTAATTCGATAACTTTATTTTATTAATGAATATTATTTTGAATATTCATTCGAGGACATATGACTCCGCTTATTTTATTTATTAAATATTATTTTGAATATTCATTCGAGGGCTTATGACTCCGTTTATTTTATTAATGAATATTATTTTGAATATTCATTCGAGGGCTTATGACTCCGATTTATTTACTAATTAATATTCTTTATTTTATTAAAGAATAATGTGTCGGTAATCAAACTTACTTTTGATTATTAAAATAAAGATATTACTTTCGTATAAGTTTATCTTTGGTTATTTAATAGTCATTTCAAGTATAAGTTTTACAACATCTACTTCAATTATTTTTATAAAGATTATTCTTTATGGGAATATTATTTAAATAATAATATTCAGATATTTTTTATATATTGGGACTGATTTATTTTATTAAATCAACATCACTCCGAACATTCTTAAAAATGTTTTGCGAGTCTTCAAAATGATTTTTAAAAGTTAGAGCGGATCTCAAAACTCATTTTTATATTTAAGATCCTCCTTTCGAAGGGGATTTAAATACTCGCTCAAAACCTGAGGGATCCGGCTTTGTGGTGTGTTTTATATTCGCAACGAGGTTGCTATTTTGATAAAAGAGTTTTTGATTACTTACCCAACACTCGGGAAGTAAAATTCTTAGAACAAGTTAATCCATTAACAGGCATCGCCTGGGAAATATCGGTGAGTTTTCCTTTCCAACTAGATACGACTTCTTGGTGGAGCCGTATCAACAAGTTTCTACTTGGGGAAAGGGGGGAAGAGCTTTACGTTTCAGAGTCATGGATTTCATCTGAACTAGGAGTGGCGTAAGTGGTCGAGTGGCGCCGGCCCAGCCTTATTATATTGGCCCAAAATGGTCTGGAAGTTCCGCTAAGATGGTCCATTCCTTAGGAGTCCAGTATTCGGTTGACAAGTAAATCCGACAGGTTCTCCTCTACATGTAGAAAATGGTGGGGTTGTACTACTACGACTGATCATCGTAAGTGGTCTTCCTGGCGCGACAAACTCCCGTAATGAGTTCATCATCCAATTGGATATTTCTGCAACACTACCCAGAGCACTTCGATAGAAAGGCTACGGTTGGGCGATTGTTGAGTGTTGGCAGGGTCAAGTTTTCAAAATGATGTGTGCATCAAATGAAGTATCTCATAACTTCATTTTATTCTGATGATATTTTAAAGATTGATTCTATACAAGTTTTGTCTTGTAGCTTAATCTATAGGATGAACTATTTATACATTGAACGGTAGTAGTTCAAGTAGTATTCCGAAAAGATATAAGTATATTGGAGTATCTTGTAACTTCATCTTTTAAACTTATATCTAGTAAATGATTATCTTGTGCATCTCAAATATTTTCGGAAAAACGTTGAGACAAGGTTAGATATATGAGATCACCTTGCAACGATATTTTTATACAGTTATAAACTGGAACTCTGTGTATATTATACACGTCAGAGGATTTCAAAGATTGTGATAAGTATATATGTACATATACTGAATATTTTGCGACTTCATCGTATTAAGATATCAAACTTGGTTCATTTCTTTTGACCAAGACTTTCATGAGTACTATGAGAAGGCTCACATATTGTTAATCATTATACATATTATTTTGGTGGGCTTGCTGCTCACCCTTGCTTTCTTCTTTCATCACACAACAACAGATAGAAAAGATGAACAGGACCAAGCTCCCGATTCGCAAGCGATTAGGAAACATTCCGCAGTTTCCTATAGGCGTTGATGTCGCTGTAGCTGAGGTAGGAACTACCAATAGGCTAGGCTTTCAACTTTTGATGTACCAGACTTATGTATCTTTATCAATTGTAATAATGGCAAAGAAATGTAAATTTATTCAGAAACCCTTTTAAGGTGTATTGGCATATAATTGTGGAATAAAACGACTTGTGATTATTTTTGGATATTCATCTCTGAGACTATAATTTGTGGTGTGTGTGTTTATTGTGGGGTCACAGTACAGAGTAGTTGATTATTTATTAAGATTGGGTGTTATTAAGGGAAATGGAACTCGTGACAACCCGGATCCCCGACCCTGAATTTGGGGGTGTTACAGAAATGGTATCAGAGCTAAGCGTTATAAACCTCAGAGATGATGTGACGTTAAAATAATAAGTTCACTAAGATAATAAGAACTCTTGCCAAGTTCATAGTCAGACTACCTAACATAGTACTGACAGTTAAAACCCTTACGGGAACCCTTATAAATATTCAGATAGTAACATAGTTCATTCTCGTATAGGGCAGCTGGGCACCGAACCCTGAGGTTCAGGAGCATCAGCATGAGGATGTTTTATTACATGTTGGAGATCAAATTGTGAATCCGATAGAGTACCCTAATGAGGGACCGGATGAGATTCACATTGAGAATGTTGCGGTTGAGGATGTTATCCCAGAAGGGATTGTTGCTGAGGAGGATCTCGTGGAGGATCCTGACGGGAATGAAGAGAGGACCGCTGAGGAATTGATGACCGTAGTCAGGGCGACTACCAGAGCAAGAATGGCCGCGAGGGTGGCACTAGAGGATGAAGAGTTACCAAGGGCACAAAGGGTAATGAGGGCAGAAGGAGTGGGGCCTTCCACGGCACCAGTTATACCAGTATCAGACCCTCTTCCAGAGGTTCATGTAGACATCCATGAGGTTCCACCAATTCCCGTTCCCTCCCCTGTACAGAGCCCAGCACCTACTGAGGAAATGCAACCTTTATCTCCTGCACCATTGTCACCTGATACCGTGCTTGGTTATCCATTTGGATCTCCTGGGTCTGCACCACCTGCACCCCATGGACTGCTAGATGCTACCACTCAGGCTTCTCTTATCGCCAATTATCATATGACTTTGGGTGGCCTGTCTGAGGCTCGTAATGTTAGAAGAGATCTGTTGGACCGACTTACTGCACCAAGAATTAAGGGCGGGGTACTTCCGGCAGGATTAGCTCATAGCATGGACAGGATTGAGGCTACCACCCATGTTACAGCTAGAGGCCATCTTGAGGGTCAGATTAATCCAGCTCTACTTGTAACTATCTTGGACCTCATCACCGCTTTAATGGAGCAGGTTAGGGATGTTGTGCGTGCCCGCATTTCTTGATCCATGGTAGTGTGTAGAGCCAGAGCAATCAGACAAGGGTTTTATGTAGCACCGCTTTTGGAGGATTAGCCTAAGTTATGGATGATTAGTTTTAATGACTAGATGATTATCTATGGTAGTACTTTTGGGATAGAAGCAATCAGATTAAATGATGTAATTCTCTTTAAGGTGTTTAGTTATTGTACCCTCGAACAAATGGTTATGTATATATTCGTTAATTTCAGTTCAGATCAGTTTGTTTGTGATAAGATCACATTGTTAATTGCTCTATTAACACTTAAGAGAGTGTCATGAAGTTTATCGAACTTGAGAATTCATAATTTGCAATCGTACAAGGAATGAACGAGGGAAAGACTTAAGCAAAGTAAGTAAGACAAATATCCAGAGATTCTCAAAAATTTTCCAAGTAATATGCCCCCACAAGGAATAAGATTAGGGGCAAACCTTGAATGTGATAATCAGGGAGGTCGCAATTAAGATATAAGGAACCCAGAATATAATAAAGTGGAAAATGAGGAGTTTAAATTAAAAGATGACCCCAATTATGGGGAGTAGGAAGAAATATTTAGACTAAGAAAACAGAAGTCGAGCGAGATAAGGAGACCCGAGACGGTACTCCTATACGGAAATTCATGGACCTGTCTAAATAGAACTTATACCTTATTCCTAACCACCACCTTGAGGAAACAATATGGTGTGAAATTCTTTCAGGACCTTTAAGTCGCTAAGCTCTCAGAGTTCCAAGGAAATAGCTGACCCAGTCAAGGCAAGAGCCTGGCTAAAGGAAATAGAGGAATCATTTGAGGTTCTAAGTGATTGACGAATCACAAAAGACTGTCTTTGTCACTTACCCTCCTAAGAGAGAGACCACCCGCTGGTGAAAGACCAAGAAAGGCACGAAGCCAGAGGTTATAATAAAATGATTAAAGTTTAGTCAATTGTTTTTAGGAAAGTACTTCCCAAGGTTATGGAGATAGTGTAAAAGCTTTAGAGACAGAACAAAGGCAGAAGAGTATGATGAATTATGAATCTAAGTGGTAAAAGTTGTCAAGATTCGTTCTGAGGACACGAATCCAGAATGACGGGATGTTTAAAATCGATGCTTATGTTGGGTTGGTTCATGAAATAATGATAAGAGAAAGGAAAATAAAAAGAAACTGAAGTGGAAAAGAATATAAAGGCAATAGAGTTTGAGGAATGATAAGGAAGTTGGGTATGAGGAAACCCTAAAGACTCGTAGCAATAGAAATAGAAAAGTATGTAATCGTCAGGATGAGGGTGATTCACCATAAGTTAAATTGATGGTTGAAGGCATAAGAGATACATATATTTTATCTCCTGTAAGTTGGGAGGATTCGAGTAAACCCTGAGATAGTTCGAAGGATAAATAATGAGACGCGGATAGACTGAGGAGACAAGGAAGTAAGAAATTAGGAAAATTGGATGAAGGAAGTGACCTTCAAGAATGTGAAGTGTAAGACCGGTGGCTTGATACCCAGAAAGGAAGACGCCAGGTATGAAAGATATCCCAATATTGAGATGACTGTTGAGATAAACAACATAGGTAAATAAGGAATTATTAAGAAGAAGTTCACGTTGAACACGACCAATATCTTCCAGAACATCCTTGTTATCGTTACCAAATTAGGCAAGAAAAGCGGATAACCGTTGTTATCTTTTGGAGGCCATATTGATTGACCTCATTTTTAATACAGATGTTATTGTGAAATTAGGCATATACTATCGAGGTGGAAATGATTGAATAAGACACCCTTATCAGGGATATATGACTTGATTTATCCATGGAAGGATGCATGTATTTTTTTTAAAGGTGGAATTAAGGATAAAACATTGGTAACTTAAAATGAATCCTAGGGGAATGCATAAAGGTTGGCATTTCACCCTTAATAGGGATAGTATGAGTTTTGACAGTATGAATTGGAAAGGATTAAGGTAATAACAACCTTTAAGAATTAGTGGAGAAATTTTTCAGAACATATAGACAATGGTTCTAGTATTAGTAAAGGGTATTTTGATATGCCCTGTATCTAGGGAATACAGGAGGAACGATTCAAGGATAACCCTAGAGGTTTTACAAGGAGAAAGGTAATATTCAAAATTCTCAAGAATAGAAATGTTGATAAAGGAAATATGACGTAATTATAATGATGCCAAGTGGGGCACGTGTTAAACCACGAGAAAGTATGGATCGAACCAGTAAAGGTCGAAATTGTTCAGGGCAATTAGGACCTAAGACAAAAGATGTCCTAAGTATGATCGAGAGTCAGTCGTGACAATGATTAACCTCTAAAGACTGAGGCAATAACTTATGGAAAATGGTGATATTTTTTTTTCTCATCAGATTTTAAGGAAAACATCTTCATATAAGCAGTGATTGAAATGAGGTAGAAAATTTATTTGGAGGTGGTTAAAATGACATTGACTATAAGGAAATTTTACTATCAGGAAAGGCCAAAGAGGTGGCCGACACTTTAAGGGTAAGAGGATATTTATAGGCGCTCGTGCCAGAGGAATACAGTGATAATGGTTGAAGCCGTCAAGGTTGTATTATGGTTTGGAAGATTGACATTCCTTCTGATGACTGTGCAATACCCAACCGTAATAGTTTTTGGTAAAGGTTTAATTCGTGTAATCGCCATGAGCGGGCTATCTATCTCAGAAGGAACTACCCTAAAGATAATCCAGGACCATGTTTCAAAAAGGACTAAACGAACCTTCGAGTTAAGTCTTCTATTGAAGGTATATGATTAAGAATTGTATTAACCTCCTATCGTTGCTTTGATTGAAACTCTTCTGTAATTTTATCTGCTTCATGTCATGTATGTACATCAGGATCTAGAGTGTTCTTCATGAATCATGAATGGTAATTATGTTACCTCCTTAGGAGAATTCTATACGACATGTATGGACTCCGTATGGTTAGATATTAAGATTTCATGGAAAGTAAATTACGACAGTAGGTCAGTGGTGGACCATAGTAATGCAGCAATGATTCTGCGAGTAATGAGTCGATTACAACCATGAGAGTTGTATTGGAATGAATGTTGAGATTGAGTACCACTAATCGGGTCGTGGTGGTGTATAAGTTATCATTGATAGACTAATTAAGTAGATTATTTACCTATTGAATACTTATTCCTTCTTATCGATAAAGAGTAGTATTACTATAAGAAGGTTAAGGAATAGCAATGGATTCTAGTAACTATGATGTCTAGAATGAAATCCCTTAATCGAGTTTCAATGTCGAGGGAGTTTAAAAGGTGAGTGTTTATGAGCTCGAGCAAGAGCATGGGTCCGTAAAATGATGGACGGAATAGCGAAAATATTTAGGCAGGTGAAATACGATGCTATAATACTTGATGTTGATATAAATACACATATGTTTTGTTCTCCTATATCAAAACCTCTATAGTTCAGAGGTAGGTTCCAAGCCAGAAATTTTGTGGCAGTATATTTTTTTTCACATATACAATTCTCTTCAAATCATTCTTTTCTCTCCTTTTTATTTTGTATAAGTTGAGAAGAACAACCCTTCCAGAAGGGGAGGTATTGCCGAAGGACTATCTATCTGTGTGATAGCAGCCTAGTAGGATACCACATGTTGTTTAATTGCTTGTCAAGTACTAAAGGCTGGCCACCTTCTGTACTAACTATGCGATATAACAAGTGTTCATGATCATAGTGATCTCTCAATAGATTCTTTTACTTCTATATGAAGGACTAAGCTTTCGAAGATAGAAGCAGCTGAAAAAGAAGTAGTAAAGTTGTGGTGGTATTCGGAATGGAAACACATTCGTGATACTAAGGTTGACGAGGTTATTAAAAGGTTATAGAACGCTAACGAGCAAAAGTGTAACCAGTATAGTATTATGTACGGAAGATAGTAACGACTGTAAACTGGAAAAGAATGGGTATTGAGAAGCAAAAGCTATAATGCTAGAAGCTATGATGAGAGTCGGTGCAATAGACTTGAAAGAATTTGAAATGATCACTTAACGCGGATTAAGTTTTCTCACGATAATCGATCGTATGTCAATATCGAGGTATCGCCTTATGAGATCCTTGAGGGAAGACAATGTCGATCTCCCCTATGTTAGGATGAAGTTGTAGAGCGCAAGATGCTCGGACCCGCAGTAGTCCAAAGGACCAGGGATATAATAGATCTAATCAGAGGACGGCTGGTAGTAATCCAAGATGGACATAAGAGGTATGTTGATTTGACTCGAAAGGACAAAGAGTATGAAATAGGGGACCTAGTGTTGTTATAGGTATTCCCTTAGAAAGGATTGATGAGGTTTGGAAAGAAAGGAAAGTTTAAATCCACGAATTGTTGGACCCTTGAATATATTAAGACGTATTAGGAAGTTAGCATATGAGCTAGCCCTACCCCCGAACATGTAGCAAGTCATAACGTGTTCCACGTATCAATGATAAGGAAGTGTAATTCGGATGTCAGATAAATAGGGGCATATGAGCGCATAGACATGCAACCCGACGTAACCTATATGGAGTAACCAGGAAGGGTTATAGAGTGAAAAGGAACAAGTGCTTAGGAGAATGGTTATCAAACTAGGCAGAGTTTGGTGGTAGGACCAGAATGTGGGAAAATTTACTTGAGACTTAGAAAGTGCAATGCTAAGAGAGCATCCCTATTCATTTTCTATTTGATTCCGGGACGGAATCCTTTTAAGGAGGGGAGACTGTAATAACCCCAATTTTTTGAAATTTTTGAAACCCTTATGAATAGTGATTTTGCAGATTATTGCTGAATAAGAAAACTGTTCATGCCACACTATGTAGGGTTTCTTTTATGGATATTCTGAGATTGTATTGGTACTCTATATGATATATAAGTGTATGTAAAGATCGTCAGAATCCAAATTTGAACCTTTTGATTTTTCCCGGAAATCCACTAGATACAGAAAGAATTGAGTATAAGGTAATAGGATAAAAAGGATTTAAATAAAAGGATTATAAGAGAGGATCATAAAAGGATTATAATATATTGAGAAAGGTTAAGGAAACCCTAGTAATAAGATCCCGGGTATGATCCCTCAAACGATAAACGAAAACAAAAGTTAAGCGAACCGTATAACAGATCAACGGTCATTAGGCAAATAATTAGGGAGTTAATCAAGGAGGTTAGGGATGATGAGGTCATCCAACCAATAAGGAGAGGGCAAGTAAGAGATGATGACACAATAAGGTGAGGTAAGCATGACATAGGGAGGGAGGAGGTGTGGTTGGTTTATAACCACACAAAGACAAGGTTAATAAGGTAATTAACCAAAAATCCAAACAAAACTACATCCACCAAGCCAAAACAAATCATTTCATCAAAACAAAAATTTTATTTCTCTTCACCAAGAACATTTGCTCTCGGCTTTTTCCATTTCAAGAAGAAAATTTTTCAAAATTCAAGTTCCAAGCTTCCTAAATTGGTAAGATAATTCTCTAGTACTCCTTATGCATAGTTATGGCTATCCTATGAGTTTAAGCCTCCAATTCATTCTCAATATTCTCCAAGAAATCAATGAAGAAGACAATGAATAGTGATTTCAAGATTTTTAACTTGATTTTTCTTGTTTTTCCTTTAAGATCCAAGCATCCTAAAGACATCTCAAGGCTTCTTAAGGCTTCCTAGCTACTCCCACCACTTCAAGGAAGGTATAACATCTCCAAACCCTAGCTTTACTTTGTATATTAGGATGATTTTGATAGTTATGGTAAAGAGTAGCTTGATGCTTGTTGGTTTAGAGTTTGGGTTGGAATGGTAGTGAATTGAATGTTGAAATCTTATGGTTTGGTTAAAGGACTTAAGTATAGTTTAAATTCAAGTTTAAGAATAAGTATAAATTGTAATGTTGAGTTGATTGGGGCTGTTATGATGTAGTGAGGATGGATTTTGGTTGTATGAATGTATTGGGATTGATTGGTGGTTGAATTGGAATGGTATAAAATTGGGAAATCGCGTAAACATAGCCGTCGTAATTTCCGATTTACTTTAGGCTGTTTTTGTTCTTAACATTAGGACCCGTGAACTCACTGCTAGGTTTTGACCATTGCCATGATTAGATAGTTCATGTTACGAGCTTCGTTTTGATATGTGGTTCGTTTGAATCCGATGTACGGTTTAGGAGAAACGACCGTTTTAAGTAACGGCATTTCGCGAACGAACCATTACCCCTCGCCTTACCTTGAAACATAAGTTAAAGACCTTAAAGGACTAATTGGAGTATGAAACAATTATGTTAAGTGTATTAGGCAGTTGGTAAGGTACTCGCGAAAGAATCGCCTTAAAACTCGTAATGGTTAATTTATTAAAAATGGTGGAGCCGAGAGTACTCGAGCGACTTAAGTGAATCGTTAAGCGCAAAAGCGAGCGTTAGAGTCTAGTTGGTTAAAGTATAGATTCTTAAGCGACTTTGGTTTAATTCCGGCTAATGTTGTTGTTCATAGGTTATCGGACCCACTCTAAGCTTAAGCCTATCCGGGAGCACTCAGGCAAGTTTTCTACCCGTATAACTGTTGTTGTGATGAACATGTGTATATGCATGATTTTGCGATAAATGCATATTTGTTATTAGCAAATTCTTGCGATATATTGTAGCATGTGATATGGTATATATGCATGCCTATTTCATATTCTTGATTTATATATCTGTTGGTTCAATGCTTATAGTTGCATAATACCTATGCTAGAGATAAGCGGTATTTGAGTTTACCCTTTGTATAGGGGATCAAAAGGTGAACTTTTTCTAAAACCGGGAGTCGAGGCTCCCGAGTATAATATATATATATTTATATATATATATATATATGAATAGTTTTTAAAACTATGAATCAAATAAGGTTTAATTCGATAACTTTATTTTATTAATGAATATTATTTTGAATATTCATTCGAGGACATATGACTCCGCTTATTTTATTTATTGAATATTATTTTGAATATTCATTCGAGGGCTTATGACTCCGTTTATTTTATTAATGAATATTATTTTGAATATTCATTCGAGGGCTTATGACTCCGATTTATTTACTAATTAATATTCTTTATTTTATTAAAGAATAATGTGTCGGTAATCAAACTTACTTTTGATTATTCAAATAAAGATATTACTTTCGTATAAGTATATCTTTGGTTATTTAATAGTCATTTCAAGTATAAGTTTTACAACATCTACTTCAATTATTTTTATAAAGATTATTCTTTATGGGAATATTATTTAAATAATAATATTCAGATATTTTTTATATATTAGGACTGATTTATTTTATTAAATCAGCATCACTCCGAACATTCTTAAAAATGTTTTGCGAGTCTTCAAAATGATTTTTAAAAGTTAGAGCGGATCTCAAAACTCATTTTTATATTTAAGATCCTCCTTTCGAAGGGGATTTAAATACTCGCTCAAAACCTGAGGGATCCGGCTCTGTGGTGTGTTTTATATTCACAACGAGGTTGCTATTTTGATAAAAGAGTTTTTGATTACTTACCCAACACTCGGGAAGTAAAATTCTTAGAACAAGTTAATCCATTAACAGGCATCGCCTGGGAAATATCGGTGAGTTTTCCTTTCCAACTAGATACGACTTCTTGGTGGAGCCGTATCAACAAGTTTCTACTTGGGGAAAGGGGGGACGAGCTTTACGTTTCAGAGTCATGGATTTCATCTGAACTAGGAGTGGCGTAAGTGGTCGAGTGGCGCCGGCCCAGCCTTATTATATTGGCCCAAAATGGTCTGGAAGTTCCGCTAAGACGGTCCATTCCTTAGGAGTCCAGTGTTCGGTTGACAAGTAAATCCGACAGGTTCTCCTCTACATGTAGAAAATGGTGGGGTTGTACTACTACGACTGATCATCGTAAGTGGTCTTCCTGGCGCGGTAAACTCCCGTAATGAGTTCATCATCCAATTGGATATTTCTGCAACACTACCCAGAGCACTTTGATAGAAAGGCTACGGTTGGGCGATTGTTGAGTGTTGGCAGGGTCAAGTTTTCAAAATGATGTGTGCATCAAATGAAGTATCTCATAACTTTATTTTATTCTGATGATATTTTAAAGATTGATTCTATACAAGTTTTGTCTTGTAGCTTAATCTATAGGATGAACTATTTATACATTGAACGGTAGTAGTTCAAGTAGTATTCCGAAAAGATATAAGTATATTGGAGTATCTTGTAACTTCATCTTTTAAACTTATATCTAGTAAATGATTATCTTGTGCATGTCAAAGATTTTCGGAAAAACGTTGAGACAAGGTTAGATATATGAGATCACCTTGCAACGATATTTTTATACAGTTATAAACTGGAACTCTGTGTATATTATACACGTCAGAGGATTTCAAAGATTGTGAAAAGTATATATGTACATATACTGAATATTTTGCGACTTCATCGCATTAAGATATCAAACTTGGTTCATTTCTTTTGACCAAGACTTTCATGAGTACTATGAGAAGGCTCACATATTGTTAATCATTATACATATTATTTTGGTGGGCTTGCTGGTCACCCTTGCTTTCTTCTTTCATCATACAACAACAGATAGAAAAGATGAACAGGACCAAGCTCACGATTCGCAAGCGATTAGGAAACGTTCCGCAGTTTCCTATAGGCGTTGATGTCGCTGTAGCTGAGGTAGGAACTACCAATAGGCTAGGCTTTCAACTTTGATGTACCAGACTTATGTATCTTTATCAATTGTAATAATGGCAAAGAAATATAAATTTATTCAGAAACCCTTTTAAGGTGTATTGGCATATAATTGTGGAATAAAACGACTTGTGATTATTTTTGGATATTCATCTCTGAGACTATAACTTGTGGTGTGTGTGTTTATTGTGGGGTCACAGTATAGAGTAGTTGATTATTTATTAAGATTGGGTGTTATTAAGGGAAATGGAACTCGTGACAACCCGGATCCCCGACCCCGGATTTGGGGGTGTTACATAAATCCTCATATGTCGGCTGTGAGCAAGCCTGTGAGTAAAGCCAAACTTGCCAAGTTAAATGAAAAATATGGATCAGTTTCCAAAAACTTCATTTTAGGAGAATCTAGTCAAGTGAAGAAGGAATAGAAAGTGAATGTTGGTCATGTGTCTATGAAGCAATTGAATGACAGAATAGAAAAGATTGAGGCTAAAATAGAGGCTAAAAGGAAAAACAATAGAAATGGTAAAATAGGGATTAACAAGCATAACAACTACACACCTAATAAGTATGCTCCAAGAAAAATCTGTGTTAAGTATGGTAGTGTAAATCATCTGTCTGTTAATTGCAAAACTGCCATGCCTACTTCCATATCTGTGCCACCTCCTTTTCCCAACATGAATGCCATGCCTTCTATGCCTATGAATGCTATGTCTACACAGAATATGAATGCACAATTTGCTAACATGCCATTTGCACCTAATCCTTACTATGATGCATTTAGTATGCCTCAAATGCCATTTAGCATGCCCTACTGGAATAACATGTTTACTAATAGCATGCCATTTCCTGTTAATCAAAATGTGCATGATAATTCTGTTGCAATGAATGGTTTCAAAGGTCCAACTCAAATGACTAAGGATGAATCTGATATCCCCAAGTCAAATGAGATCAAACCTAAGAAAGAGAAAAAGAAAGCTAACAAGACAGGACCCAAGGAAACTTGGGTACCAAAATCAACTTGATTTGATTTTAATGTGTGCAGGGAAACAGAAAGAATCAGTGGTACTTGGATAGTGGCTGTTCAAGACACATGATTGGTGATTCTACCCTACTCAAAGAGTTTAAGGAGAGAGCTGGCCCAAGTATTACTTTTGGAGATGACAGCAAGGGTTATACTGTGGGATATGGCTTGATTTCAAAAGACAATGTCATCATTGAAGAGATTGCCTTAGTGGATGGTCTCAAGCACAATTTGTTGAGTATCAGCCAACTGTGTAATAAAGGCAATTCAGTAACCTTCAACTCAGAAGCCTGTGTTGTGACAAACAAGAGGAGCAGCAAAGTGGTTCTCACTGGAGTGAGAAAAGGTAATGTACTTAGCTGACTTCAACTCATCAAATGCAGAATTTGTTACTTGTCTTCTCAGTAAAGCAAGTCAAGATGAAAGTTGGCTATGGCACAAGAAGCTATCCCATCTAAACTTCAAGACCATGAATGAACTTGTAAAGAAAGAACTGGTTAGAGGCATTCCTCAAGTGGAATTTTCTAAGGATAGACTGTGTGATGCTTTCCAAAAGGGAAAGTGTAATAACCCCAAAAATTTTGGAATTTTTGTAACCCTTATGAATAGTGATTTTGCTGATTATGCTGAATAAGAAAACTTTTCATGCCACACTGTGTAGCATTAATTTTATTGATATTCTGAGATCTTATTAGTACTCTATATGGTATATAAGTGTATGTAAAGATCGTCAGAATCCAAATTCGAACACTTATATGTTTCCCGAAAATCCACCAGATACCGAAAGAATTGAGTATAAGGTAACATGATTAAAAGGATTTAAATTCAAGTATTATAAAAGAGGATCATACAAGGAATATAATATATTGAGAAAGGTTAAGGGAACCCAAGTAATAAGATCCCGGATATGATCCCTCAAACGATTAGCAAGAACAAACGATAAACGAGTCGTAAAATAATAAAACGACAAGTAATGCAAGAGAGATTAGTGCAAGGATTATGGATGATAATCAAGCAATTAAGAATGGATTAGCATAAGAAGATGCTTCCACCACCAAGTGATGACAAGTGGCAAATGATGAAGTCGCCAAGATGATGTCATGCTTAGTCATACTCCACTCACTTTAATTAACCGACAAATCATCCAAATATCCCATTCACTTCATTTTCCACCACAAAAACATTCAACAAAGAAAACACTCACCCAAGAACACCTAGCTCTCGGCTTTTTCATCTTTTCAAGAAGAAAATTTCCAAAAATCAAGATTCTAGCTTTGATAAATTGCAAGGTAATTACCCAAGGTCCCTTATGATTAGATAAGCATATCCTAAGAGTTTAAGCTTCTATTTCTTCATGAATCTCTTCCAATAAATCAAGGAAGAAGATGATAAATAGTGTTTTCAAGATTACGAACTTTATTTTCTTTGATTTCTTTTAAGATCCAAGCATTCCTAAGCTATCTCAACGCTTCTTAAGGTTTTTCTAGCTACTTTAATCACTCCAAGGAAGGTATAATCCCTCCAAACCCAAACTTTACTTTGAGTATTAGGTTTGGTTTTGTTGTTATAGTTCATGAGAGCATGATTCATGTATATTTAGAGTTTGGTTGGATTTATAATGAGTTTGAGTTGTAAATCTTGGTTATTGGTTAATGAACCTTAAGTATAGTTAGTAGCTCTTGTTGTGATTGAATAAGGTGGTTAAAATATGAAGTAATGGACTGATTTAATAGGATTTGGATGAAGTTTGGTTGTATGGTTGATTTGTGGTTGATTAGTGGTTGATTGGAGTAGTTTAAATTTTGGTAATCGCGTAAACATAGCCGTCGTAACGCCCGATTTACCTTAGACTATTTTTGTTCATAACTTCAGGACCCGTGAACTCACTGTTAGATTCTGACCATTGCCATTTTTAGATAGTTCATGTTACGAGCTTCGTTTTGATATGTGGTTCGCTTGAATCCGATGTACGATTTAGGAGAAAGGACCGTTTTAAGTAACGGCGTTTCGCGAACGAACCTTTACCCCTCGTCTTACTTTGAAACCTTGGTTAAGGCCCTTAAATGACTAATTGGAGTATGAAAAAATTATTTAAAGTGGATTAGGCAGTTGGTAGAGTACTCGCCAAAGAATCGCCTTAAAATTCTTAATGGTTAATTTATTAAAAATGGTGGAGCCGAGGGTACTCGAGCGACTTAAGTGAATCATTAAGCGTAAAAACGAATGTTAGAGTCTAATTGGTTAAAGTCTAGTTTCTTAAGCGACTTTGGTTTAATTACAACTCATATGTTGTTTATAGGTTATCAGACTCGTCCCAAGCCTTTTACCAACCCCAGTTGCTCAGACAAGTTTTCTACCCGTATAACTGTTGTTGTGATGTAAATTTGTATATGCATTATCTTGTGATAAGTGCATAATTGTTATTAGTAAATCTTGCGATATATTGGAGCATGTTGATATGATATATATATATATATGCATGCCTATTTTATAATCTTGATATTCTATTATCAATTCAAATGCTTATAACTGTATAATACCTATGCTAGAGATAAGCAGTAGTTGCGTATACCCTTAGTATAGGGGACCCAAAGGTGAATATTTTTCTAAACCGGGAGTCGATGTTCCCGAGTATATTATATATATTTATATATATATATATAGTTTTCAAAACTATTAATCAAATAAGGTTTATTCGATAACCTTATTTTATTTAATGAATATTATTTTGAATATTCATTCGAGGACTTATGACTCCGCTTATTTTATTAAATAATATTTTTTATTTTATTAAAGAATAATATTTCGATAATCAAACTTATTTTCGATTATTCAAATAAAGATCGTACTTTCGTATAAGTATATCTTTGGTTATTTATTATTCATTTCATGTATGAGTTTTAAAACTTCTACTTCAATTATTTTTATAAAGATTATCCTTTATGGGAATATTATTTAAATAATAATATTCAGATATTTTCTAACATATCGGGAATGATTTATTTTATTAAATCATCATTACTCTAAACATTCTTTAAAATGTTTTCGAGTCTTCAAAATGATTTTAAAAGTTAGAGCAGATCCCAAAACTCGTTTTCAAATTTAAGATCTTCCTTTCGAAGGAGACTTGAATACTCGCTCAAAATTCTGAGGGATCCGGCTCTGTGGTGTATTTTATATTCGCAACGAGTTTGCTGTTTTGAGAAAACAATTTGATTACTTGCCCAACGTTCGGGAAGTAAGTCCATCTAATTGAGTCGGCATAAGCGACATGCCGGGGTACGGTCTATGAAGGTGTAAGAGGCTGGGTCACAGTCCATCCACGCGTGAGTGGCCGGGTAACGGTCTAGCGCGAGGTCCTAATGCGACCAGGGTGATGACTGGCGAAGAATTCATCCATCTACAGTAGAAAAAGTTAGTTATTGGTATCTGTGCCTGATCAGCAAGATATCGGGTTTATGCCAAAATTCTTTTCTTTCTAAATTTATTGGATATTGCAACTCTGTTCATACTTTACATGACAGAGTTTTTCAGGAAATGTATGAGAGATATATATGGATATATATATATATATATATATATATATATATATATATATCGGGACTAAATGAAGTATCTCGTAACTTCATTTCATTCAATAATATTTCAAAGATTGAATATATTCAAGTCTTATGTTGTAGTCCCACCTATGTCATGAACTTCGAAAACTTATTATACTTTGAACGATGATAGTTCAAGTAGTTTTATAAAAAGATATAAGTATAGTGAAGTATTTGGTAACTTTATCTTCCTTTAAGCTTATATCCAGTAAGTAATTACCTTGCACTTGATAAAGGTTTCAAGTAAGTTATCTATTTAGATACTTGCATTATTGATTACACTATATATTATCTTGCGAGCTGTAATGCTCAATCTTGCTTCATTTCTTCGTCACACAACAACAGTTAGGAAAGATGGCCAGACTCAAGCAGACCCGGCGCAAGAGCGTGGAAAGCGTCCTGCGTCTTCCCGTGGATATCGTAGCTGCTATAGCTGCAGAGGTAGATCTATTTATAGATCAGGAATTCTACTTTTGGGAATCAATTGTGTATAATTATAACTTCTGGCAGATAATGGCAATTAACTGTAAACTTATCAAGTAATCATTTTGGGTTGTAATAACTTTTAATTTATGGATTCAAGGACTTGTACCTATTTCAATTTCATCTCTGAGACTATAACATGTTGTGGTGTGTGTTATTGTGGGGTCACAGCATGAGGTTATTTATTTTTAATTAAGTTAAGTGATATTTATGGAAAGAAAGACCGTAACGACCCGGATCCCCGACCCCGGATATGGGGGTGTTACAGAAATGGTATCAGAGCCAAGCGTTATAAACCTCAGAGATGATGCGACGATATAATAATAAACTCACAAAGATAATAAGAACTCTTACCAAGTTCTTGGTCGGACTACTTAAGGTAGCGCTGACAGTTAAAACCCTTACGGGAACCCTTATAAGTATCTTGATAGTAACTTAGCTCGTTTAATGTGTAGGCGCCTGAGATAGAGGACCCAGAGATGTTCGAGCATGAACATCATGAGGCACTGCTAGATGCCGATGATCAGGAGGAGCCTGAGGAGGAGGAGATAGATGAGGAGGACCCCCAGAGGAGTCAGAGACAAAGGTTATTGCTATTTCAGATGAGAAGGACCCGGATGAGGTCCTAGTAGCTGAGGAGCATGTCGGAGCTATAGTGGAGTATACTGGTACCCCTTTATCCTTACTCCCGGTGGTCAGAGCTCCTACCCCTCCACCACTATCTTGGAGCCCCTATGATGACAGTTCTGAGACCCATACTCTCGAGCCTAGGCAGACCGAGGAGGCACCCCCAGCGGCTCCGGATTCACCACCTCTCGACTCTGCCCATAGGCAGTCTTTGTTAGCTCACGGATATGTTCAGGATGTTCTGAGGACTCGAGTGGCTGTTGCTGAGGCCCGGCTGGATGAGGCCAGGAGAGAGTTGGATGCAGAGAGAGGTGGTAGGCGTGCAGGAGCTCATGAGGCTAGAGCTACCATACCCCGATCCCTGAGCAGAGAGCTGACCAGGATAGAGCTTATGGCTCGTGCGAGGCTCCGATCACTCCATGGTGACAAACATGGCAGGATATCCAGGAGGCAGGCTGATTACATATTCCGTCGTGTGATGGAGAGAGTGTGGGAGTTGACCCACTCCGGTGATTGATTCAGGACCAGTGATGTGGTAGTTTAGTCGTCTAGTTAGTCGAGGCCATAGTAAGAGCCAATTTTCCGGGATAGTTGACTTGTATATAATATCCCTTTCTCTGACTAGATAGATAGACTCATGTATTTCACTTTTTGGCAGATGACTATAGCACTGTTGTACTTTTGACCAGATCGAACTATGTACTTCTCGCATTGTATATATTTGTTTCCTTTTAGTTCATTTCCTTAGTGACGAGATCACTATTTTTATCGTTATTATTACTGTACTTCTTATTAGAACCGTCATAATATAATAGAATTGCGAGATACGTTCAATCAATTATAGAAACTGTGCAAGGCACAATCTTGTGTATGACTGTGACCTAACGTTGAATTTTCCAAAATTTATCAGTAGCATGCCGCCAAGAAGGATTGGAACTAGGGCGAACCCTAGATTTGAAGACCAGGGAAGCCATAACCAGGATGGTAGGAACCAAGAACATGGTGAAGAGGAAGATGTGGATTATGTTGAACAGGATGACTCCCAGTATGAAGAGAAGGAGGAAACATTTGATGTTGAAGGATTTAAGATAAAGGCTGAAGAAGGAGAAACTGAGGTTGAGCAATAGGTACCAAACCCAGGCATGGATCCTATGGGGCAGTTCATGCAACTACTAAGGCAGAACTTGGAACGTCAACCCAACCCACCCCCTCAAGGAAATAACAATGTTGTGGCAAACTCTTTCAGGGCTTTCAAGTCCCTTAAGCCCCCTGAGTTCCACGGATCAGCCGACCCAGTTGAGGCAAGGGCATGGCTAAAGGAAATGGAGAAATCCTTTGAGATTCTGAGTACCGATGAGGCACAGAAGACTATATTTGCTACCTACCTTTTGAAAAGAAAGGCCAGCTACTGGTGGGAGGCCAAGAAAAACATGGAGACAGATGCTATCATAACCTGGGAGAGGTTCAGTCAGTTGTTTTTGGGCAAATATTTCCCGAGGTTTATGGAGAACCAGATGGAGCTCAAGTTCTTGGAGCTAAAGCAGAATAACTTGTCTGTGGCAGAGTATGAAGCAAAATTTACAGGGTTATCAAGGTTTGTGCCGGAGTTTGTGAGCACCGAGGAAAAGAAAGCTAGGAGGTTTCAACAGGGACTTAAACCGTGGATTCAGAATAGGGTGGCAATCCTTGAGCTTACAGATTATGCCACTCTGGTGCAAAAGGCAATAATTGTAGAAGCCGGAAGTGAACAGATGCAGAAGGAAAGAGAGAAGAAAGGAATAAAGAGGAAAAACATGAGCATGGGCGGAGGTTCCGCAGGAGGGAGCTTCCCAACTAGATTTAATCGAGGAGCAGTGTCCCTACCGGGAAAGAGTACTGGGTTTAAGCGGCCAATGAGTGTGAATGTGAGCCAGAGCGGCCAGAAGTCAGGAAGGTCCTATTCCAACCAGTCTTGACCCCCATTACCAGCCTGTAACACTTGTGGAAGGATGCATTCTGGGGAGTGTAAAGGGAAGCCAGTAACCTGCTTTAAGTGTGGTCGAGAGGGTCACTATTCTAACAAGTGTACTTCGCAACCCCCTAGTGTCAGCCCGACCACCATTCATTATCAGTTTGGAAGACCAGGCCATATGAGGAGGGAATGCCCAGGGAATAAACCAGCAGCTTCAGGAGCAAGCAGGGCTGCTTATAATATGCCACCTACTGCAAGGACTTTCAACATGACAGTTCAAGATGCTATAAAAGACTCAGATGTGATAGCAGGTACCCTTTCTCTAAATTCAGTCAGTGCAAATGTTTTATTTGATTCGGGAGCAACTAAATCTTTTATATCGAGGGACTTTGCGCTTAAATTAAGACTTGAGGCTGAACCCTTGATAGAACCCTTACAAGTAGAAATAGCCAACCATGAAGTTATTCCTGTTAACCAGATTCACCCCGCCTGTGAGTTAGGCATAGGGGAACAATCTTTTAGTGTTGATCTGATTCCTTTTAAATTAGGGGAATTTGAAGTAATTTTGGGAATGGACTGGCTATTTAGCAATGATGCTCAGATAGACTGTAAAGGGAAGAATGTTAAGTTGAATATCCCAAGGAAGAAAGAAGTCATATTTAGAGGGAAGAGGCAGACGCGGAAATTTTTGACCATGGCCCAGGCTAATAAGATGCTACAAAAAGGAAATGAGGCTTACCTAGCCTATGTGGTGGACACGCAGAAGGAGGTGACCAACTTGCAAGATATTCTGGTAGTCAACGAATTTGAAGATGTATTCCCACAAGACCTTCCGGGACTACCACCTAATAGAGTGATTGAATTTGCTATTGAGTTGGCCCGAGGGACGGTGCCAGTTTCAAAGGCACCATATTGGTTAGCCCCATTAGAAATGAAGGAATTAGCTACCCAATTACAGGAAATTTTGGATAAGGGTATGATAAGACCCAGTGTGTCTCCGTGGGGAGCACCAGTATTATTTGTTAAGAAGAAAGATGGGAGCATGAGACTATGCATCGACTACCGAGAGTTGAACAAGCTAACCATAAAGAACAGGTACCCATTACCCAGAATAGACGATTTGTTCGACCAGCTAAAGGATGTTGTCTACTTTTCCAAGATTAACCTGAGAACTGGATATCACCAACTAAAGATTAAACCCGAAGATATTCTAAAGACTGCGTTCTGTACTAGGTATGGGCACTTTGAGTTCTTGGTAATGTCCTTTAGATTAACCAACGCCCTAGCAGCTTTCATGGATTTAATGAACAGAGTATTCAAGAAGTACTTGGACAAGTGTGTGATAGTTTTTATTGATGATATTTTAATCTACTCAAGGACCAAGGCAGAACATGCAGAGCATTTAAGGATAGCTCTAGGAATACTCAGAGAAGAACAATTGTTAGCCAAATTCTCAAAGTGTGAATTCTGGCAGAATGAGGTACAGTTTTTAGGACATGTAATCAATAAGGAAGGAGTATTGGTCGATCCCTCCAAGATAGAGGCGGTCTCAAATTGGGAAAGGCCAACCACACCCACAGAGGTAAGGAGTTTCATAGGATTGGCCGGCTACTATCGTAGATTTGTACAGGATTTTGCGAAGATCGCAGCCCCTTTGACGCGACTTACTTGTAAGATAGAGAAGTTTGAATGGACAACAAAATATGAGAACAGTTTTCAAGAATTGAAGAAAAGGTTAGTAACGGCCCCGGTGTTGGCATTGCCAGACGGAAAAGGAGATTTTGTGATATATGGTGATGCGTCGCACAAAGGATTATGGTGTGTGCTTATGCAGCATGGTAAGGTGATTGCGTATGCCTCGAGACAACTGAAGGAATACGAGATTAGATATCCTACTCATGACCTTGAGCTCGCGGCAATAGTTTTTGCCTTAAAAATTTGGAGGCACTACTTGTATGGAGAGAAGTGCGAGATTTTCACAGACCATAAGAGCCTTAAGTACATATTTACGTAGAAAGAGCTCAACATGCGCCAGAGGAGATGGTTAGAACTAATCAAGGACTATGATTGTGAGATTCTCTATCATCCAGGGAAATTCAATGTGGTGGCTGACGCCCTTAGCAGGAAGGAAAGACTCAAAATGATAATGACTTTGGAGGAATTGATAAGGGATTTCGAGAAAATGGAAATAGAAGTAAAGGTAACCGGAGCCGGAACTGAAAAGCTGTTTGAGATCTCGATACAGCCAGAGTTATTGGAAAAGATTAGATTGTGCTAAGAAAAGGTAATGAATGAAGGCAGAGAGTTAATGACTGGAGAAGAGGTCCATACTGAGAGAGATGATAAGGGGATAATGAGGTATTCCTATAGGATTTGGGTTCCGAATGTTTAAGAGCTTAAAGACGAGATTTTGGATGAAAGCCATAGTTCAAGGTATTCCATTCACCCGGGGAGCACCAAGATGTATAGGGATTTAAAGGAATATTACTGGTGGCCCATATGAAGAGGGACGTAGCAGAATGGGTAAGCAAATGTTTGACTTGCCAAAGAGTAAAGGCAGAGCACCAGAGACCCACTGGACTTTCACGACCTCTGGAAATTCCCGAATGGAAATGGGAACAGATAGCTATGGATTTTGTTGTAGGCTTACCAAGGACGAAAGCCAATCATAATGCCATATGGGTAATTATAGATCGACTGACAGAGTCAACTCACTTCATTCCTATCAATGAGAGATACATGGTCGGTAGACTGGTGGACATTTACCTTAAAGAAATAGTGACGCGACATGGAGTCCCATCGTCCATTGTCTCAGATCGAGACCCCAGATTCAACTCTGGATTTTGGAGGAGCTTTCAAGAATTTGCGGGAACCAAATTAAACATGAGAACCGCTTACCATCCCCAAACGGACGGTCAAAGTGAAAGGACCATCCAGACACTAGATGATATGTTGAGATTCTGTGTAATAGACTTTAAAGGAAGTTGGGATGATCACTTGCCGTTGCTCGAGTTTTCTTATAACAATAGCTTTAATGCCAGCATTGGAATGCCGCCTTATGAGGCCCTGTACGGAAGAAGGTGTCGATCTCCCATATACTGGGATGAAGTGGGAGAGCGAAAGATGCTCGGACCCGAAGTGGTCCAAAGGACCAAAGACATAGTGGATCTCATCATAGGACGGCTTATAGCAGCCCAAGACCGGCAGAAAAAGTATGCAGACCTTGCCCGAAAGGACAAGGAATATGAGGTAGGGGACTTAGTAATGCTTAAGGTATCCCCTTGGAAAGGATTAATGAGGTTCGGTAAGAAAGGGAAACTAAGCCCAAGATACACTTTACCTTTTGAGATATTAAGACGGATTGGGAAGTTAGCTTACGAGCTAGCCTTACCCCCGAACCTACAACAAGTTCATAATGTGTTCCATGTATCAATGTTAAGGAAGTATCATCGGGATGCCAGGAACATAGTGGAATACGAGCAGGTGGACATGCAACCAGACCTGACTTACGTGGAGAACCCAGTGAAGATTACGGATAAAAGGAGCAGGTGCTTCAGAACAAGGTTATCAAGCTGGTCAGAGTTTTGTGGCAAAATTATAATGTGGAGGAGTCAACTTGGGAACTAGAGAGCGCAATGCTAGAAAAGTACCCCCATTTGTTTTCTATCTGATTCCGGGACGGAATCCTTTTAAGGAGAGGAGACTGTAATAACTCCAAAAATTTTGGACTTTTTGTAACCCTTATGAATAGTGATTTTGCTGATTATGCTGAATAAGAAAACTTTTCATGCCACACTGTGTAGCAGTTCTTTATTGATATTCTGAGATCTTATGAGTACTCTATATGGTATATAAGTCTATGTAAAGATCGTCAGAATCCAAATTCGAACACTTAGATTTTTCCCGAAAATCCACCAGATACCAAAAGAATTGAGTATAAGGTAACATGATTAAAAGGATTTAAATTCAAGGATTATAAGAGAGGATCATAAAAGGAATATAATATATTTAAAAAGGTTAAGGGAACCCAAGTAATAAGATCCCGGATATGATCCCTCAAACGATTAGCAAGAACAAACAATAAATGAGTCATAAAATAATTAAACGACAAGTAATGCAAGAGAGATTAATGCAAGGATTATGGATGATAATCAAGCAAATGATGAAGTCGCCAAGATGATGTCATGCTTAGTCATACTCCACTCACTTTAATTAACCAACAAATCATCCAAATATCCCATTCACTTCATTTTCCACCACAAAAACATTCAAAAAAGAAAACACTCACCCAAGAACACCTAGCTCTCGGCTTTTCATCTTTTCAAGAAGAAAATTTCCAAAAATCAAGATTCTAGCTTTGATAAATTGCAAGGTAATTACCCAAGGTCCCTTATGATTAGATAAGCATATCCTAGGAGTTTAAACTTTTATTTCTTCATGAATCTCTTCCAATAAATCAAGGAAGAAGATGATGAATAGTGTTTTCAAGATTACTAACTTTATTTTCTTTGATTTCCTTTAAGATCCAAGCATTCCTAAGCTATCTCAAGGCTTCTTAAGGCTTCCTAGCTACTCTAATCACTCCAAGGAAGGTATAACCCCTCTAAACCCTAACTTTACTTTGAGTATTAGGTTTGGTTTTGTTGTTATAGTTCATGAGAGCATGATTCATGTATATTTAGAGTTTGGTTGGATTTATAATGAGTTTGAGTTGTAAATCTTGGTTATTGGTTAATGAACCTTAAGTATAGTTAGTAGCTCTTGTTGTGATTGAATAAAATGTTTAAAACATGAAGTAATAGCCTGATTTAATAGGATTTGGATGAAGTTTGGTTGCATGGTTGATTTGTGGTTGATTTGTGGTTGATTTGTGGTTGATTGGAGTAGTTTAAATTTTGGTAATCACGTAAACATAACCGTCGTAATGCCCGATTTACCTTAGACTGTTTTTGTTCTTACCTTCAGGACCCGTGAACTCACTGTTAGATTCTGACCATTGCCATGTTTAGATAGTTCTTGTTACGAGCTTCGTTTTGATATGTGGTTCGCTTGAATCTGATGTACGGTTTAGGAGAAAGGACCGTTTTAAGTAAAGGCGTTTCGCGAACGAACCATTACCCCTCGCCTTACTTTGAAACCTTGGTTAAGGCCCTTAAATGACTAATTGGAGTATTAAACATTTATTTAAAGTGGATTAAGAAGTTGGTAGAGTACTCGCAAAAGAATCGCCTTAAAATTCTTAATGGTTAATTTATTAAAAATGGTTGAGCCGAGGGTACTCGAGCGACTTAAGTGAATCGTTAAGCGCAAAAACGAACGTTAGAGTCTAATTGGTTAAAGTCTAGTTTCTTAAGCAACTTTGGTTTAATTACAACGTATATGTTGTTTATAGGTTATCAGACTCGTCCCAGGCCTTTTACCAACCCCAGTTGCTTAGGAAAGTTTTTTACCCGTATAACTATTGTTGTGATGTAGATATGTATATGCATTACCTTGCGATAAGTGCATAATTGTTATTAGAAAATCTTGCGATATATTGGAGCATGTTGATATGATATATATATATATACGCATGCCTGTTTTGTAATCTTGATATTCTATTATCAATTCAAATGCTTATAAACTGCATAATACCTATGCTAGAGATAAGCAGTAGTTGCGTATACCCTTAGTATAGGGGACCCAAAGGTGAACATTTTTCTAAACCGGGAGTCGATATTCCCGAGTATATTATATATATTTTTTTATATATAGATATAGTTTTCAAAACTATTAATCGAATAAGGTTTATTCGATAACCTTATTTTATTTAATGAATATTATTTTGAATATTCATTCTAGGACTTATGACTCCGCTTATTTTATTAAAGAATAATGTTTCGATAATCAAACTTATTTTCGATTATTCAAATAAAGATCGTACTTTCGTATAAGTATATCTTTGGTTATTTATTATTCATTTCAAGTATGAGTTTTAAAACTTCTACTTCAATTATTTTTACAAAGATTATCCTTTATGGAAATATTATTTAAATAATAATATTCAGATATTTTCTAACATATCGGGAATGATTTATTTTATTAAATCATCATTACTCTAAACATTCTTTAAAATGTTTCCGAGTCTTCAAAATGATTTTAAAAGTTAGAGCGGATCCCAAAACCCGTTTTCAAATTTAAGATCTTCCTTTCAAAGGAGACTTGAATACTCGCTCAAAAATCTGAGGGATCCGGCTCTGTGGTGTATTTTATATTCAAAACAAGGTTGCTGTTTTGAGAAAACAATTTGATTACTTCCCCAACGTTCGGGAACTAAGTCCATCTAATTGAGTCGACATAAGCGACAGGCCGGGGTACGGTCTATGAAGGTGTAAGAGGCTGGGTCACAGTTCATCCACGCGTGAGTGGCCGGGTAACGGTCTAGCGCGAGGTCCTAATGCGGCCAGGGTGATGACCAGCGAGGAATTTATCCATCTACAGTAGAAAAGGTTACTTATTGGTATCTTTTCCTGATCCGCAAGATATCGGGTTTATGCCAAAATTCTTTTCTTTCCAAATTCATTGGATATTACAACTCTGTTCATACTTTACATGACAGAGGTTTTCAGGAAATGTATGAGAGATATATATGGATATATATATATATATATATATATATATATCGGGACTTAATGAAGTATCTCGTAACTTCATTTCATTCAATAATATTTCAAAGATTGAATCTATTCAAGTCTTATGTTGTAGTCCCACCTATGTGATGAACTTCAAAAACTTATTATACTTTGAACGATGATAGTTCAAATAGTTTTATAAAAAGATATAAGTATAGTGAAGTATTCGGTAACTTCATCTTCCTTTAAGCTTATATCCAGTAAGTAATTACCTTGCACTTGATAAAGGTTTCCAGTAAGTTATCTATTTAGATACTTGCATTATTGATTACACTATATATTATCTTTCGATATGTAATGCTCACTCTTGCTTCATTTCTTCATCACACAACAACAGTTAGGAAAGATGTCCAGACTCAAACAGACCCAGCGCAAGAGCGTGGGAAGCGTCCCACGTCTTCCCGTTGATATCGTAGCTGCTATAGCTGCAGAGGTAGATCTATTTGTAGATCAGGCATTCTACTTTTAGGAATCAATTATGTATAATTATAACTTGTGGTAGATAATGGCAATTAACTGTAAACTAATCAAGTAATCATTTTGGGTTGTAATAACTTTTAATTTGTGGATTCAAGGACTTGTACCTATTTCAATTTCATCTTTGAGACTATAACAGGATGTGGTGTGTGTTATTGTGGGGTCACAGCATGAGGTTATTTATTTTTAATTAAGTTAAGTGATATTTATGGAAAGAAAGACCGTAACGACCCAGATCCCCGACCCCGGATCTGGGGGTGTTACAGAAAGCAAATTAAAGCATCATTCAGAAAGAAGCTTGATTCAACAATTGAAGAACCTTTGCAACTGCTACACATGGATTTATTTGAACCAGTCAATGTGTTGTCCATCTCAAGGAAAAGATTTTGCCTAGTAATTGTAGATGATTTCTCAAAGTTCTCTTGGACATATTTCCTTAAGTCCAAAGATGAGGCTAGTGAAATCATTATCAATCACATAAGGCAAGTCAACAATCATCCTGATTTCAAAGTTAGAAGAATCAGGAGTGACAATGGAACTGAGTTCAAGAATTCTGTCATGAGAGTATTTTGTGAAGAAAATAGGATTTTGCATGAGTTTTCAGTAGCAAAAATATTGAAGGACTTCAAGATAGAGATCACCATGAGAGCCTTAAATTTGACAATGTGGAGATGGTTAGTAATGATAGTGATGATGAAAGTGATCAAGAAACAGTATCAAAGGATAATGCAGAAAAATCCACTACCAATGAAACACACAATTCAACATCTGTCGAGTTGCAAAATGCTTCATCTGTCGGGAAACAATCTGCTTTATCCGTCGAGAGACAACCAGCTTCATCCGTCGGTACTCAAAATTCACCCCGTCGGGTCATCAAAAGAAGCAGGAAGTCAGAATAGATCACTTACAGAAAGTTCCCCTTTCTCTAATCAAAGATCCATTAATTCAGGGGGAGTTTCTAATAATCAAAACTCAATCACACATCAAGACAACAATGAGGACTCTTCATCTAGAGCTAATCTACCTCAAAGAAAATGGATAAAAAATCACCCCTTTGAGCTCATCATTGGTGATGTATCTTCTAGAGTTCAAACAAGGAGAGCAACTCAGGAAGAATGTCTATACAGCAACTTTCTCTCTAAGGAAGGACCAAAGAAGGTAGAAGAAGATTTGTTGGATCCTGATTGGATTTTAGCTATGCAGGAGGAGCTAAACCAATTTGAAAGGAATAAGGTATGTAAGCTGGTACCCAAGCCTAAAGGAAAGAATCCAATAGACACCAAGGGTATTCAGAAACAAGATGGATGAAAATGGCATAGTAGTCAGGATCAAAGATAGATTGGTTGCTAAGGGCTATTGTCAACAAGAAGCAATAGATTTTGATGAAACATTTTCTCCTGTTGCAAGACTTGAAGCCATCAGAATCTTCTTAGCCTATGCAGCCCATGCCAATTTCAAGATCTATCAAATGGATGTCAAAAGTGCCTTTCTGAATGGAGATTTGGAGGAGGAAGTCTATGTTAGCCAGCCTCCTGGTTTTGTAGATCCAAATTTTCCAGAATATGTTTACTATCTTTTGAAAGCACTTTATGGACTAAAGCAAGCACCTAGAGTCTGGTATGATACTTTGTCAAAGTTTCTCTTAGAAAATCACTTCACAAGAGGTACTGTTGACAAAACTTTATTCTTTATAAATGTTAATGGCTCTAGTATACTTGTTCAAATTTATGTAGATGATATTATATTTGGCTCTACTGATGAAAAACTTTGCAAAAAGTTTGCTAAATTGATGCAAAGTAAGTATGAAATGAGCATGATAGGAGAACTAACTTACTTTCTTGGTTTATAAGTTAAGCAAGTTAGTGATGGAATATTCATTAGTCAAACTAAATACATTTATGATCTTTTAAAGAAGTTAGATCTAATGGATTGAACATCTGCAAAAACTCCCATGGCCACTGCAACTAAGCTTGAATTAAACACTACTGAAAAGTCTGTGGATATTTCAAGTTATAGAGGCATAGTTGGCTCACTTTTGTACTTAACAGCTAGTAGGCCAGATATAATATTTGCTACATATTTATGTGCTAGATTTCAGGCTGATCCTAGAGAATCTCACTTAGTAGCTATTAAGAGAATTTTTAGATATCTCAAGGGAACACCAAAACTTGGCATTTGGTACCCTAGAGATTCTGGTTTTAATCTAACTGGTTATTCAGATGCAGATTATGCAGGTTGTAGAATTGATAGAAAAAGTACAACAGGAACATGTCAATTTCTAGGAAACAAGCTTGTGTCCTGGTTCAGTAAAAAGCAAAATTCAGTTTCTACTTCTACAGCTGAAGTTGAGTATATTGTTGCTGGCAGTTGCTGTGCATAGATTTTGTGAATAAGAAACCAATTGCTAGACTATGGTCTGCAAGTGGAAAGGATTCCTATTTTCTGTGATAACACAAGTGCAATTGCCATCACTGAAAATCCAGTACAGCATTCAAGAACAAAGCACATAGACATCAAGTACCACTTCATAAGGGAACATGTAATGATTGGTACTATGGAACTACATTTTGTTCCAAGTGAAAAGCAGCTTGCAGATATATTTACCAAGTCACTGGATGAATCCACCTTTTCAAGGTTGGTAAGTGAGTTAGGTATGCTAAATTTCTCTTGAATCTTTATAAATATTTTGCAAGATGTAATGTAACCAGAAATTTAATTGATTTTTCAGTCTTGGATGAAATTTTGGCTAAGTTAAAATTTACATCTCGACGGATGATCACTATCCATCGAGTTTGATCATCCGTCGGTATACATATTGTTAATAAAATTAATTATTTTTCTGGAATATTTTATGTCTTGACGGATAACTGTTTTATTCTCATCCGTCGAATTATCTTATTTTTAGCCGTGATTCTCTGAACATTATCCATCGAGTATACTTACAGTTTGTAAGCATAACACGACGGATAATTGATGGAATTTTTACAGTTTATTTTTAAACGGCTATTTTGGGCAATTCTTATTGGTTACTTTATTTTACTTTATTATTTTTGACAGTTATTTTTGAGATAGTATAAAAGCATAATTCATTTTCATTGCTTTTCTTTTATCATTCTCAAATCATCTGCTCTAACTTCTCTCTTTCTCAAAAATCACTTACTCTCTCTCTCTGCAAGTTTTTACTGTCTAACAATGGCACCAGTCATCAAGATCATGTCTCAAACTGGATTTATCTATGAGAAGAACAACTTAGCTGCTCTTGTGAACAAGGGGATTCAACAGTCTGGCGACTACCACAAGATGATGGATTTTGTGAAGAACTGCAAACTCAACTATGCCATGCTGGAATCACCCACCATATACTGTGAAGTTGTTGAAGAGATGTGGATGACTGCAACTTACAACTCAACTGATAAAACTATCACTTTCACTTTTAAAGGTAAGGAATTATGTGTTAATAGTGACATTGTTAAAGCATGTTTCAAAATTCCTGATAATACTGTAACTTCACCACACTTAACTCCATGGGCTATGCACTCTCTACTTCTAAATTAAGTGAAATTAGGAGATTGGGTCTTAGGAAGGAATGGAGTTATTTATGTGATGTAGTTACCAAAGTATTTTCAAGTAAAATCAGTAATTTTGATTCAGTTAATATCTCTATGCTTAACATGCTTTACATGCTTGTAACTGATAAATTTTTCAACTTTAGTGATCTTGTTATTATTGAGTTGGGGTTTAAGTTAGGGGAGCTAAATAAGAGGGGTAAAAATGTTTACTATGCTAGATTTTTAATGATGATTGCTAACCACCTCTCTGATGATATTGTGCTTGAGAACCCAACCAACAAATTAGATTGTTGGGTTCAAGAAAGAAGAATACTAACACCTCCAGATCCGGGGTCGGGGATCCGGGTCGTCACGGTCTTTCTTTCCACAATATCACTTAACTTAATTAATAATAAATAACCTCATGCTGTGACCCCACACTAACACACACCACAACACGTTATAGTCTCAGAGATGAAATTGAAATAAGTGCAAGTCCTTGAATCCATAATTTAAAAGTTATTACAACCTAAAATGATTACTTGATAGGTTTACAGTTAATTGCAATTATCTTCCACAAGTTATAATTATACATAATTGATTCCCAAAAGTAGAATGCCTGATCTACAAATAGATCTACCTCTGCAGCTATAGCAGCTACGATATCAACGGGAAGACGCGGGACGCTTCCCACGCGCTTGCGCTGGGTCTGCTTGAGTCTGGCCATCTTTCCTAACTATTGTTGTGTGATGAAGAAATGAAGCAAGAGTGAGCATTACAGCTCGCAAGATAATATATAGTGTAAACAATAATGCAAGTATCTAAATGGATAACTTACTAGAACCCTTTATCAAGTGTAAGGTAATTACTTACAGGATATAAGCTTAAAGGAAGATGAAGTTACCAATTACTTCACTATTCTTATACCATTTTAGAAAACTACTTGAAATACCACTGTTCAAAGTATAATAAGTTTTCGAAGTTCATCCCATAGATGAGACCACAAGTTAAGACTTGAATAGATTCAATCTTTGAAATATTATTGAATGAAATGAAGTTACGAGATACTTTATTTGGTCCCGATATATATATATATATATATATATATATATATATATATCCACATATATATCTCTTATACATTTCCTGGAAACCTCTGTTATGTAAAGTATGAACAGAGTTTGCAATATCCAATGAATTTTAGAAAGAAAAGAATTTTGGCATAAACCCGATATCTTGCTGATCAGGAAAAGATACCAATAAGTAAACTTTTCTACTAGTAGATAGATGAATCCCCCACCGGTCATCACCCTGGCCTCATTAGGACCTTGTGCTGGACCGCCACCCGGCCTCTTACGCGTTGATGGGCTGCCACCCAACCACTTACACTTTGATAGACCGTACCCCGGCCTGTTGCTTATGTCGACTCAATTAGATGGACTTACTTCCCGAACGTTGGGTAAGTAATCAATTCATTTATCAAAACAACAACCTTGTTGCGAATATAAAATACACCACAGAGCCGGATCCCTCAGGTTTTGAGCGAGTATTTAAATCCCCTTCGAAAGGAGGATCTTAAATATAAAAATGAGTTTTGGGATCCGCCCTAAATTTTAAAAATTATTTTGAAGACTCGAAAACATTTTTAAGAATGTTTGGAGTAATGCTGATTTAATAAAATAAATCAGTCCCAATATATTAGAAAATATCTGAATATTATTACTTAAATAATATTCCCATAAAGAATGATCTTTATAAAAATAATTGAAGTAGAAATTTTAACACTCATACTTGAAATGAATATTAAATAACCAAAGATATACTTATACGAAAGTACTATCTTTATTTGAATAATCGAAAATAAGTTTGATTATCTAAACATTATTCTTTAATAAAATAAAGAATATTATTTAGTAAATAATCAGAGTCATAAGTCCTTGAATGAATATTCAAAATAATATTCATTAAATCGAATAAACAGAGTCATAAGTCCTCGAATGAATATTCAAAGTGAAAAAAATAAAGTTATCGAATAAACCTTATTCGATTAATAGTTTTGAAAACTATATCTATATATATTATATAAATATATATAATATACTCGGGAACATCGACTCCCGGTTTTAGAAAATATTCGCCTTTGGGTCCCCTATACTAAGGGTATACGCAACTACTGCTTATCTCTAGCATAGGTATTATGCAATTATAAGCATTGGAATCAGCAGATAGATATCAAGATTACGAAACAGACATATAAAACATATCAGCATGCTCCAATATATCGCAAGATTTTCTAATTAACCATCATGCATCTATCACAAGATAATGCATATACATATATACATCACAACAACTGTATAATGGGTAGAAAACTTGCCTGAGCGACTGGGGGTGATAAAAGGCTTGGGATGAGTCTGGTAACCTATAAACAACATATAAGTTGGAATTAAACCAAAGTTGCTTATGAATCTATACTTTAACCAATTAGACCCTAACGTTCGCTTTTGCGCTTAACGATTCACTTAGGTCGCTCGAGTACCCTCGGCTCCACCAATTTTAATAAATTAACCATTAGGAATTTTAAGGCGATTCTTTCGTGAGTACCTTACCAACTGCCTAGTCCACTTTACATAATTGTTTCATACCCCAGTTAGTCATTTAAGGTCCTTAACCAAGGTTTTAAAGTAAGGCGAGGGGTAATGGTTCGGTCGCGAAACGCCATTACTTAAACCGGTCGTTTCTCCTAAACCGTACATCAGATTCAAGAGAACCACATATCAAAACGAAGCTCGTAACATGAACTATCTAATCATGGAAATGGTCAAAACCTAATAGTGAGTTCACGGGTCCTGATGTTAAGAACAAAAATAGTCTAAAGTAAATCGGGCATTACGACGGCTATGTTTATGCGATTACCAAATTTTATACTACTCCAAATCAATCCACAATCAACCCACAATAATATTACAACCAAACTCCATCCATACACTACTACAACAGCCCCAACATCTCAAGATTTCCAATTTATACTACTTCTCAATCATGAACTAAGAGCTTACTTAGGTTCATTAACTAATAATCAAGATTTACAACTCCAAAAACATCACAAAACCAACCAATCTCTAAATACACAATAATCATGCCTCTCATGAACTATACTACTCATAATAATCTCTTAACATTCAATAATAATGCTAGGTTAAGAGATTATACCTTCCTTGTGAGTAGGAGTAACTAATGAGCTTGAAACAACCTTGGAAAATCCTTACTAAAGCTTTATCTAAACAAAAACACAAGATCAAAATTTCAAGTTCTTGAAAAACACTATTCACTCTCTTCTTCCATGGATTATTGGAAGAGATTGTGAAGGAATTTGAATCTTAGACTTATATGATATCTATATCTATGTACAAGGAACCTTAGATAATTACCTCACTAATTAACAAGGCTTGGAACTTGAATTTGAGTTTTTCTTTCTTTGAAAAAGAGATGAAGCTGAGAGCTTCTTGTTGGAAAGGTGAAGTCAATTTTGTGTTTTGTGATTTGTTTTTCTTTGGCTTGGTTGTTTTGTTTTAGTTTTGATTAATTAACCTTTTAACCATGGTAAATTTTGTGTGGTTTATAATCAACCAACACTTCCTTCCCTTTTGGTCATGCTTATGTCATCCTCCTATGTCATCTTCCCACGCTTGTCCTCTTCTTGTTGGTGTGATGACATCATCATCACTAACCTCTTTGATTAACTCCTAATTACTTGGCTAATGACCGCTGATATGTTATACGGTTCGCTTAACTTTCGTTCTCGTTTATCGTTTGAGGGGTCATACCCGGGATCTTATTACTTGGGTTTCCTTAACCTTTCTCAATACATTATATTCCTTTTATGATCCTCTCTTATAATCCTTGAATTTAAATCCTTTTACCCT
Source organism: Apium graveolens (assembly GCF_009905375.1). Taxonomy (NCBI): domain Eukaryota; kingdom Viridiplantae; phylum Streptophyta; class Magnoliopsida; order Apiales; family Apiaceae; genus Apium; species Apium graveolens. The sequence goes on along the minus strand of NC_133657.1, from coordinate 16,604,253 downwards.
GTTACCTTATACTCAATTATTTCGGTATCTGGTGGATTTTCGGGAAAAATCAAATTGTTCGAATTTGGATTCTGACGATCTTTACATACACTTCTATACCATATAGAGTACTAACAAGATCTCAGAATAACAATAAAAGAACCTCTACAAAGTGTGGCATGAAAAGTTTTCTTATTCAACATAATCAGCAAAATTACTATTCATAAGGTTTAAAAAAAGTCCAAAATTTTGGGGTTATTACAGTCTCCCCTCAAAAGGATCCCGTCCCGGAATTAGATAGAAAACAATTGGGGGTACTTTTCTAGCATTGCGCTCTCTAGTTCCCAAGTTGATTATTCCACATTATGATTCTGCCATAGCACTCTGACTAGCTTGATCACCTTGTTCCGAAGCACCTGCTCCTTCTTATCCATAATCTTTACTGGTTTCTCCACGTAAGTCAGATCTGGTTGCATATCCACCTGCTCATACTCCACTATGTGTTTGGCATCCCGATGATACTCCCTTAGCATTGACACATGGAACACATTATGAACTTGTTGTAGGTTCGGGGGTAAGGCTAGCTCGTAAGCCAACTTCCCAATCCGTCTTAGTATCTCAAAAGGTCCAATGTATCTTGGGCTTAGTTTCCCTTTCTTTCCGAATCTCATTAATCCCTTCTAAGGGGATACTTTTAGCAGTACTAAGTCCCCTACTTCATACTCCTTATCCTTTCGGGCTAGGTCTGCATATTTCTTCTATCTGTCCTGGGTTGTTACCAGCCGTCCTCTGATGAGATCCACAATTTTTTGGTCCTTTGGACCACTTCGGGTCCGAGCATCTTCCGCTCTCCTACCTCATCCCAGTATAAGGGAGATCGACACCTTCTTCCGTACAGGGCCTCATAAGGCGGCATTCCGATGCTGGCATGAAAGCTATTGTTATAAGAAAACTCAATCAACGACAAGTGATCATCCCAACTTCCTTTAAAGTCTATTGCACAGACTCTCAACATATCCTCTAGTGTCTGTATGGTCCTTTCACTTTGCCCATCCGTTTGGGGATGGTAAGCGGTACTCTTGTTTAATTTGGTCCCCGTACATTCCTGAAAGCTCCTCCAAAATCTGGAGTTGAACCTGGGGTCTCGGTCTGAGACAATGGACGCTGGGACTCCAGCCGCGAGCTCAAGGTCATGAGTAGGATATCTAATCTCGTATTCCTTCAGTTGTCTCGACGCATACGCAATCACCTTACCGTGCTGCATAAGCACACACCCTAATCCTTTGTGTGATGCGTCACTATATATCACAAAATCTCCTTTTCCGTCTGGCAATGCCAATACCGGGGCCGTTACCAACCTTTTCTTTAATTCTTGAAAAATGTTCTCGCATTTTTCCGTCCATTCAAACTTCTCTGTCTTACGAGTAAGTCGTGCCAAAGGGGCTGCGATCTTCGCAAAGTCCTGTACAAATCTACGATAGTAGCCTGCCAATCCTATGAAACTCCTTACCTCTGTGGGTGTGGTTGGCCTTTCCCAATTTGAGACCGCCTCTATCTTGGAGGGGCCGACCAATACTCCTTCTTTATTGATCACATGTCCTAAAAACTGTACTTCATTCCGCCAGAATTCACACTTCTAGAATTTGGCAAATAACTGTTCCTCTATGAGTATTCCTTGAGCTATCATCAAATGCTCTGCATGTTCTGCCTCGGTCCTTGAGTAGATTAAAATATCATCGATAAAAACTACCACACACTTGTCCAAGTACTTCTTGAATACTCTATTCATTAAATCCATCAAAGCTGCTGGGGCGTTGTTTATCCAAAGGACATTACCAAGAACTCATAGTGCCCATACCTAGTATAGAACGCGGTCTTGGGAATATCTTCGGGTTTAATCTTTAGTTGGTGATATCCAGTTCTCAGGTCAATATTGGAAAAATAAACATCATCCTTTAGCTGGTCGAACAGATCGTCTATTCTAGGTAACAGGTACCTGTTCTTTATGGTTAGCTTGTTCAACTCTCGGTAGTCGATGCACAGCCTCATGCTCCCATCTTTCTTCTTAACAAATAACACTGGTGCTCCCCACGGAGACATACTGGGTTTTATCATACCCTTATCTAAAAGTTCCTGCAATTGGGTAGCTAATTCCTTCATTTCTAATGGGGCTAACCGGTAAGGTGCCTTCGAAACTGGCGCCGTCCCTGGGGCCAACTCAATAGCAAATTCAATCACTCTATCGGATGGTAATCCCGGAAGGTCTTGTGGAAATACATCTTCAAATTCGTTGATTACCGGAATATCTTGCAAGTTGGGCACCTCCTTCTGCGTGTCCACGACATAGGCTAGGTAAGCCTCGTTTCCTTTTCGTAGCATCTTATTGGCATGGGCCATGGTCAAAATTTTCTGCGTCTGCATCTTTCCTCTAAATATGACTTCTTTCTTCCCTGGGATATTCAACTTAACTTTCTTCCCCTTGCATTCTATCTGAGCATCATTGCTAGATAGCCAGTCCATTCCCAAAATTACATCAAACTCCCCTAATTTAAAAGGAATCAGATCAACACTAAAAGATTGTTCCCCTATGCCTATCTCACAGGCGGGGTGAATCTGGTTAACAGGAATAATTTCATGGTTGGCTATTTCCACTTGTAAGGGTTCTATCAAGGGTTCAGCCTTAAGTCTTAATTTATGCGCAAAGTCCTTTGATATAAAAGATTTAGTTGCTCCAGAATCAAATAAAACATTTGCACTGATTGAATTTAGAGAAAGAGTTCCTACAATCACATCTGAGTCTTTCGTACCATCTTGCACTGTCATGTTGAAAGTCCTCGCAGTAGGTGGCTTATTAAAAGCAGCTCTGCTTGCTCCTGAAGCTGCTGGTTTGTTAATTGGGCATTCCCTATTCCAATGACCCGGGCGTCCATACTGATGACAAGTGGTGGTTGGGCGGTTAATGGGGGTTGGCGAAGTGCACTTGTCCGAATAGTGACCTTCTCGACCACACTTGAAGCAGATTACTGGCTTTCCTTTACACTCCCCAGAATGCATTCTTCCACAAGTGTTACAGGCTGGCAATGGGGGTCCAGACTGTATGGAATAGGACATTCTTCACTTCTGGCCACTCTGGCTCACATTCACACTCATTGGCCGCTTAAACCCAGTGTTCTTTCCTGGTAGGGACACTGCTCCTCGATTAAATCTAGTTGGGAAGCTCCCTCCTGCGGAACCTCCATCCATGCTCATACTTTTCCTCTTTATTCCCTTCTTCTCTCTGTCCTTCTGCATCTGTTCACTTCCGGCTTCTACAATTGTTGCCTTTTGTACCAGAGTGGCATAATCAGTAAGCTCAATGATTGCCACCCTATTCTGAATCCACGGTTTCAGTCCCTGCTGAAACCTCCTAGCTTTTTTTTCCTCAGTGCTCACAAACTCCGGCACAAACCTTGATAACTCAGTAAATTTTGCTTCGTACTCTGCTACAAATAAGTTATTCTGCTTTAGCTCCAAAAACTTGAGCTCCATCTGGTTCTCCATAAACCTCGGGAAATATTTTCCCAAAAATAACTGACTGAATCTCTCCCAGGTTATAATAACATCTGTCTCCATGTTTTTCTTGGCCTCCCACCAGTAGTTAGCCTCTCCTTTCAGAAGGTAGGTAGCAAATACAGTCTTCTGTGCCTCACCGGTACTCAGAATCTCAAAGGATTTCTCCATTTCCTTTAGCCATGCCCATACCTCAACTGGGTCGGCTGATCCGTGGAACTCAGGGGGCTTAAGGACTTGAAAGCCCTGAAAGAGTTTGCCACATTATTGTTATTTCCTTGAGGGGGTGGCTTTGGTTGACATTCCAAGTTCTGCCTTAGCAGTTGCATGAACTGTCCCATGAGATCCAGGCCTGGGTTTGGTACTGGTTGCTCAACCTCAGTTTCTCCTTCTTCAGCCTCTATCTCAAATCCTTCAACATCATATGTTACCTCCTCCTCTTCATACAGGGAGTCATCCTGTTCAACATAATTCTCGTCTTCCTCTTCACTGTGTTCTTTGTTCCTACCGTCCTGGTTATGGCTTCCCTGATCCTCAGATCCAGGGTTCCCCCTAGTTCCAATCTTTCTTAGCGGCATGATACTGATAATTTTTTTTGGGAAATTCAACGTTAGGTCACAATCATACATAAAATTATGCCTTGCACAATTCTATAATGGGGAGAATGTATCTCGCACTTCTATTATATTATGACAGTTCTAATAAGAAGTGCAGTAATAATAACGATAAAAACAGTGATCTCATCACTAAGGAACTGAACTGAAAGGAAACAAATATATACATAATGCGAGAAATACATAGTTTGATCTGGTCAAAAGTACAATAATTCTAAAGCCATCTGCCCAAAAGTGATGCACAAGAGTCTATCTGTCTAGTCAGAGAAAGGGATGCTATATACAAGTCAACTATCCCGGAAAATTGGCTCTTACTATGGCCTCGACTACCTAGACGACTAGACTACCCCATCACTGGTCCTGAATCACACACCGGAGCGGGTCAGCTCCCATACCCTTTCCATCGCACGACGGAAAATGTAGTCAACCTGCTTTCTAGAGATCCTGCCGTGCCTGTCCCCCTGGAGTGATCGCAGTCTCGCACGGGCCGTGAGCTCTATCCCATTCAGTTCCCTTCTCAGGGATCGAGGTATGGTAGCTCTAGCCTCATAAGATCGGGCATACCGACCAGCCCTCTCCACCTCCAACTCCCTCCTGACCTCATCCAGCCGGGCCTCAGCAATAGCCACTCGAGTCCTCAGTACATCCTGAACATAGCCGTGAGCTAACAAAGACTGCCTATGGGCAGGGTCGAGAGGTGGTGAATCCGGAGCCGCTAGGGGTGCCTCCTCGGTATGCCTAGGCTCGGGAGTATGGGTCTCAGAGCTGTCGTCATAGGGTCTCCAAGATAGTGGTGCAGGGGTAAGAGCTCTGACCACCGGGAGTGAGGGTAAAGGGGTTCCAGTGTACTCTACCATAGCTCCGACATTCTCCTCAGCCACTAGGACCTCATCCGGGTCCTCCTCATCTGAACTCACAATAACCTCCATCTCTGACTCCTCTGAGGGGTCCTCCTCCTCCTCCTCCATCTCAGGCTCCTCCTGATCCTCGGCATCTAGAAGTGCCTCATCATGCTCACGCTCGAACATCTCTGGGTCCTCTATCTCATGAGCCTACACATTAAACGAGCTAAGTTACTATCATGATAATTATAAGGGATCTCGTAAGGGTTTTAACTGTCAGTGCTACTTTAAGTAGTCCGACTATGAACTTGGCAAGAGTTCTTATTATCTTTGTGAGTTTATTATTATATCGTCGCATCATCTCTGAGGTTTATAACGCTTAGCTCTGATACCATTTCTGTAACACCCCCAGATCCGGGGTCGGGGATCCGGGTCGTCACGGTCTTTCTTTCCACAATATCACTTAACTTAATTAATAATAAATAACCTCATGGTGTGACCCCATACTAACACACACCACAACACGTTATACTCTCAGAGATGAAATTAAAATAAGTACAAGTCCTTGAATCCACAATTTAAAAGTTATTACAACCCAAAATGATTACTTGATAGGTTTACAGTTAATTGCCATTATCTGCCACAAGTTATAATTATACATAATTGATTCCCAAAAGTAGAATGCCTGATCTACAAATAGATCTACCTCTGCAGCTATAACAGCTACGATATCAACGGGAAGATGCGGGACGCTTCCCACGCGCTTGCGCTGGGTCTGCTTGAGTCTGGAAATCTTTCCTAACTGTTGTTGTGTGATGAAAAAATGAAGCAAGAGTGAGCATTACAGCTCGCAACTTAATATATATTGTAAACAATAATGCAAGTATCTAAATGGATAACTTACTAGAACCCTTTATCATGTGTAAGGTAATTACTTACTCGATATAAGCTTAAAGGAAGATGAAGTTACCAATTACTTCACTATACTTATACCATTTTAGAAAACTACTTGAACTACAATTGTTCAAAGTATAATAAGTTTTCGAAGTTCATCCCATAGATGAGACCACAAGTTAAGACTTGAATAGATTCAATCTTTGAAATATTATTGAATGAAATTAAGTTACGAGATACTTTATTTAGTCCCGATATATATATCCACATATATATCTCTTATACATTTCCTGGAAACCTCTGTTATGTAAAGTATGAACAGAGTTTGCAATATCCAATGAATTTTTGGAAAAAAAAGAATTTTGACATAAACCCGATATCTTGCTGATCAGGCAAAGATACCAATAAGTAACCTTTTCTACTAGTAGATGGATGAATCCCCCACCAGTCATCACCCTGGCCTCATTAGGACCTTGTGCTGGACCGCCACCCGGCCTCTTACGCATTGATGGGCTGCCACCCAGCCACTTACACTTTGATAGACCGTACCCCGGCATGTCGCTTATGCCGACTCAATTAGATGGACTTACTTCCTGAACGTTGGGTAAGTAATCAATTCATTTATCAAAACAGCAACCTTGTTGCGAATATAAAATACACCACAGAGCCGGATCCCTCATGTTTTGAGTGAGTATTTAAATCCCCTTCGAAAGGAGGATCTTAAATATAAAAATGAGTTTTGGGATCCGCCCTAACTTTTAAAAATCATTTTGAAGACTCGAAAACAGTTTTAAGACTGTTTGGAGTAATGGTGATTTAATAAAATAAATCAGTCCCAATATATTAGAAAATATCTTAATATTATTACTTAAATAATATTCCCATAAAGAATGATCTTTATAAAAATAATTGAAGTAGAAGTTTTAACACTCATATTTGAAATGAATATTAAATAACCAAAGATATACTTATACGAAAGTACTATCTTTATTTGAATAATCGAAAATAAGTTTGATTATCGAAACATTATTCTTTAATAAAATAAAGAATATTATTTAGTAAATAATCGGAGTCATAAGTCCTCGAATGAATATTCAAAATAATATTCATTAAATAGAATAAACAAAGTCATAAGTCCTCGAATGAATATTCAAAGTAATATTCATTAATAAAAAATAAAGTTATCGAATAAACCTTATTCGATTAATAGTTTTAAAAACTACATCTATATATATATATTATAAATATATATAATATACTCGGGAACATCGACTCCCGATTTTAGAAAATGTTCGCCTTTGGGTCCCCTATACTAAGGGTATACGCAACTACTGCTTATCTCTAGCATAGGTATTATGCAATTATAAGCATTGGAATCAGCAGATAGATATCAAGATTACAAAACAGACATGCATATAAACCATATCAACATGCTCCAATATATCGCAAGATTTTCTAATTAACCATCATGCATCTATCACAAGATAATGCATATACATATATACATCACAACAACAGTATAACGGGTAGAAAACTTGCCTGAGCGACTGGGGGTGATAAAAGGCTTGGGACGAGTCTGGTAACCTATAAACAACATATAAGTTGGAATTAAACCGAAGTCGCATATGAATCTATACTTTAACCAATTAGACCCTAACGTTCGCTTTTGCGCTTAACGATTCACTTAGGTCGCTCGAGTACCCTCAGCTCCACCATTTTTAATAAATTAACCATTAGGAATTTTAAGGCGATTCTTTCGCGAGTACCCTACCAACTGCCTAGTCCACTTTACATAATTTTTTCATACCCCAATTAGTCATTTAAGGTCCTTAACCAAGGTTTTAAAGTAAGGCGAGGGGTAATGGTTCGGTCACGAAACGCCGTTACTTAAAACGGTCGTTTCTCCTAAACCGTAAATCGGATTCAAGCGAAACACATATCAAAACGAAGCTTGTAACATGAACTATCTAATTATGGCAATGGTCAAAACCTAACAGTGAGTTAACGGGTCCTGATGTTAAGAACAAAAACAGTCTAAAGTAAATCGGGCATTACGACGGCTATGTTTACGCGATTACCAAATTTTATACTACTCCAAATCAATCCACAATCAACCCACAATCATTATTACAACCAAACTCCATCCATACACTACTACGACAGCCCCAAAATCTCATGATTTCCAATTTATACTACTTCTCAATCATGAACTAAGAGCTTACTTAAGTTCATTAACTAATAATCAAGATTTACAACTCCAAAAACATCACAAAACCAACAAATCTCTAAATACACAATAATCATGCCTCTCATGAACTATACTACTCATAATAAGCTCTTAACATTCAATAATAATTCTAGGTTAAGAGATTATACATTCCTTATGAGTTGGAGTAACTAATGAGCTTGAAACAACCTTGGAAAATCCTTACTAAAGCTTTATCTAAACAAAAACACAAGATCAAAATTTCAAGTTCTTGAAAAACACTATTCACTCTCTTCTTCCATGAATTATTGGAAGAGATTGTGAAGGAATTTGAAGCTTAGACTTATAGGATATCTATATCTATGTACAAGGAACCTTAGATAATTACCTCAATAATTAACAAGGCTTGGAGCTTGAATTTGAGTTTTTCTTTCTTTGAAAAAGGGATGAAGCCGAGAGCTTCTTGTTGGAAAGGTGAAGTCAATTTTGTGTTTTGTGATTTGTTTTGCCTTGGCTTGGTTGTTTTGTTTTAGTTTTGATTAATTAACCTTTTAACCATGGTAAATTTTGTGTGGTTTATAATTAACCAACACTTCCTTCCCATTTGGTCATGCTTATGTCATCCTCTTATGTCATCTTCCCACACTTGTCCTCTTCTTGTTGGTGTGATGACATTATCATCACTAACCTCTTTGACTAACTCCTATTTACTTGGCTAATGACCGCTGATCTGTTATACGGTTCGCTTAACTTTCGTTCTCGTTTATCGTTTGAGAGATCATACCCGGGATCTTATTACTTGGGTTTCCTTAACCTTTCTCAATACATTATATTCCTTTTATGAGCCTCTCTTATAATTATTGAATTTAAATCCTTTTTATCCTGTTACCTTATACTCAATTCTTTCGGTATCTGGTGGATTTTCGGAAAAAATCAAAGTGTTCGAATTTGGATTCTGACGATCTTTACATACACTTATATATCATATAGAGTACTAACAAGATCTCAGAATAACAATAAAAGAGCCTCTACAAAGTGTGGCATGAAAAGTTTTCTTATTCAGCATAATCAGCAAAATCACTATTCATGAGGTTTACAAAAAGTCCAAAATTTTGGGGTTATTACAGTCTCCCCTCCTTAAAAGGATTCCGTCCCGGAATCATATAGAAAACAATTGGGGGTACTTTTCTAACATTGCGCTCTCTAGTTCCCAACTTGATTCTTCCACATTATGATTCTGCCATAGCACTCTGACTAGCTTGATCACCTTGTTCCGAAGCACCTGCTCCTTCTTATCCATAATCTTTACTGGTTTCTGCATGTAAGTCAGATCTGGTTGCATATCCACCTGCTCGTACTCCACTATGTGTCTGGCATCCCGATGATACTCCCTTAGCATTGACACATGAAACACATTATGAACTTGTTGTAGGTTCGGGGGTAAGGCTAGTTCGTAAGCCAACTTCCCAATCCGTCTTAGTATCTCAAAAGGTCCAATGTATCTTGCGCTTAGTTTCCCTTTCTTTTTGAATCTCATTAATCCCTTCCAAGGGATACTTTTAGCAGTACTAAGTCCCCTACTTCATACTCCTTATCCTTTCGGGCTAGGTCTGCATATTTCTTCTATCTGTCTTGGGCTGCTACCAGCCGTCCTCTGATGAGATCCACTATATCTTTGGTCCTTTGGACCACTTCGGGTCCGAGCATCTTCCGCTCTCCTACCTCATCCCAGTATAAGGGAGATCGACACCTTCTTCCGTACAGGGCCTCATAAGGCGGCATTCCGATGCTGGCATGAAAGCTATTGTTATAAGAAAACTCAATCAATGGCAAGTGATCATCCCAACTTCCTTTAAAGTCTATTGCACAGACTCTCAACATATCCTCTAGTGTCTGGATGATCCTTTCACTTTGCCCATCCGTTTGGGGATGGTAAGCGGTACTCATGTTTAATTTGGTCCCCGCACATTCCTGAAAGCTCCTCCAAAATCTGGAGTTGAACCTGGGGTCTCGGTCTGAGACAATGGACGCTGGGACTCCATGTCGCGTCACTATTTCCTTAAGGTAAATGTCCACCAGTCTATCGACCGTGTATCTCTCATTGATAGGAATGAAATGAGCTGACTTTGTCAGTGGGTCTATAATCACCCATATGGCATCATGATTGGCTTTCGTCCTTGGTAAGCCGACAACAAAATCCATGGCTATCTGTTCCCATTTCCATTCGGGAATCTCCAGGGGTCGTAAAAGTCCACTGGGTCTCTGGTGCTCTGCCTTTACTCTTTGGCAAGTCAAACATTTGCTTACCCATTCTGCTACGTCCCTCTTCATATTGGGCCACCAGTAATATTCCTTCAAATCCCTATACATCTTGGTGCTTCCCGGGTGAATGGAATACCTTGAACTATGGCTTTCATCCAAAATCTCGTCTTTAAGCTCTTGAACATTCGGAACCCAAATCCGGTAGGAATACCTCATTATCCCTTTATCATCTCTCTCAGTATGGATCTCTATTCCAGTCATTGACTCTCTGCCTTCATTTATTACTTTCTATTGGCACAATCTAATCTTTTTCAATAACTCTGGCTGCATCGAGATCTCAAACAGCTTTTCAGTTCCGGCTCCTGTTACCTTTACTTCTATTTCCATTCTCTCGAAATCCCTTATCAATTCCTCCGAAGTCATTATCATTTTGAGTCTTTACTTCCTGCTAAGGGCGTCAGCCACCACATTGGCTTTCCCTGGATGATAGAGAATCTCACAATCATAGTCCTTGATTAGTTCTAACCATCTCCTTTGGCGCATGTTAAGCTCTTCCTGCGTAAATATGTACTTGAGGCTCTTATGGTCTGTGAAAATCTCGAACTTCTCTCCATACAAGTAGTGCCTCCAAATTTTTAAGGCAGAAACTATTGCCGCGAGCTCAAGGTCATGAGTAGGATATCTAATCTCGTATTCCTTTAGTTGTCTCGACGCATACGCAATCACCTTACCGTGCTGCATAAGCACACACCCTAATCCTTTGTGCGACGCGTCACTATATATCACAAAATCTCCTTTTCCGTCTGGCAATGCCAACACCGGGGCCGTTACCAACCTTTTCTTTAATTCTTGAAAACTGTTCTCGCATTTTTCCGTCCATTCAAACTTCTCTGTCTTACGAGTAAGTCGTGTCAAAGGGGTTGCGATCTTCGCAAAGTCCTGTACAAATCTACGATAGTAGCCGGCCAATCCTATGAAACTCCTTACCTCTGTGGGTGTGGTTGACCTTTCCCAATTTGAGACCGCCTCTATCTTGGAGGGGCCGACCAATACTCCTTCTTTATTGATCACATGTCCTAAAAACTGTACTTCATTCCGCCAGAATTCACACTTCGAGAATTTGACAAATAACTGTTCCTCTCTGAATATTCCTAGAGCTATCCTCAAATGCTCTGCATGTTCTGCCTCGGTCCTTGAGTAGATTAAAATATCATCGATAAAAACTATCACACACTTGTCCAAGTACTTCTTGAATACTCTGTTCATTAAATCCATGAAAGCTGCTGGGGCGTTGGTTAATCCAAAGGACATTACCAAGAACTCATAGTGCCCATACCTGGTACGGAACGCGGTCTTGGGAATATCTTCGGGTTTAATCTTTAGTTGGTGATATCCAGTTCTCAGGTCAATATTGGAAAAATATACATCATCCTTTAGCTGGTCGAACAGATCGTCTATTCTAGGTAATGGGTACATGTTCTTTATGGTTAGCTTGTTCAACTCTCGGTAGTTGATGCACAGCCTCATGCTCCCATCTTTCTTCTTAACAAATAACACTGGTGCTCCCCACGGAGACACACTGGGTCTTATCATACCCTTATCTAAAAGTTTCTGCAATTGGGTAGCTAATTCCTTCATTTCTAATGGGGCTAACCGGTAAGGTGCCTTTGAAACTGGCGCCGTCCCTGGGGCCAAGTCAATAGCAAATTCAATCACTCTATCGGGTGGTAATCCCGGAAGGTCTTGTGGAAATACATCTTCAAATTCGTTGACTACCGGAATATCTTGCAAGTTAGGCACCTCCTTCTGCGTGTCCACTACATAGGCTAGGTAAGCCTCGTTTCCTTTTCGTAGCATCTTATTGGCATGGGCCATGGTCAAAAATTTCTGCGTCTACCTCTTTCCTCTAAATATGACTTCTTTCTTCCCTGGGATATTCAACTTAACTTTCTTCCCCTTACATTCTATCTGAGCATCATTGCTAGATAGCCAGTCCATTCCCAAAATTACATCAAACTCCCCTAATTTAAAAGGAATCAGATCAACACTAAAAGATTGTTCCCCTATGCCTATCTCACAGGCGGGGTGAATCTGGTTGAAAGGAATAATTTCATGGTTGGCTATTTCCACTTGTAAGGGTTCTATCAAGGGTTCAGCCTTAAGTCTTAATTTATGCGCAAAGTCCTTTGATTTAAAAGATTTAGTTGCTCCAGAATGAAATAAAACATTTGTACTGATTGAATTTAGAGAAAGGGTACCTACTATCACATCTGAGTCTTTCATAGCATCTTGCACTGTCATGTTGAAAGTCCTCGCAGTAGATGTCTTATTAGAAGCAACTCTGCTTGCTCCTGAAGCTGCTGGTTTGTTCATTGGGCATTCCCTCTTCCAATGACCCGGGCGTCCATACTGATGACAAGTGGTGGTTGGGCGGTTAATGGGGGTTGGTGAAGTGCACTTGTCCGAATAGTGACCTTCTTGACCACACTTGAAGTAGATTACCGGCTTTCCTTTACACTCCCCAGAATGCATTCTTCCACAAGTATTACAGGCTGGCAATGGGGGTCGAGACTGGTTGGAATAGGACATTCTTGACTTCTGGCCGCTCTGGCTCATATTCACACTCATTGACCGCTTAAACCTAGTGTTCTTTCCTGGTAGGGACACTGCTCCTCGATTAAATCTAGTTGGGAAGCTCCCTCCTGCGGAACCTCCACCCATGCTCATACTTTTCCTCTTTATTCCCTTCTTCTCTCTTTCCTTCTGCATCTGTTCACTTCCGGCTTCTACAATTGTTGCCTTTTGCACCAGAGTGGCATAATCAGTAAGCTCAAGGATTGCCACCCTATTCTGAATCCACGGTTTCAGTCCCTGCTGAAACCTCCTAGCTTTCTTTTCCTCGGTGCTCATAAACTCCGGCACAAACCTTGATAACTCAGTAAATTTTGCTTCGTACTCTGCTACAGATAAGTTATTCTGCTTTAGCTCCAAAAACTTAAGCTCCATCTGGTTCTCCATAAACCTCGGGAAATATTTTCCCAAAAACAAATGACTGAATCTCTCCCAGGTTATAATAGCATCTGTCTCCATGTTTTTCTTGGCCTCCCACCAGTAGTTAGCCTCTCCTTTCAGAAGGTAGGTAGCAAATACAGTCTTTTGTGCCTCATCGGTACTCAGAATCTCAAAGGATTTCTCCATTTCCTTTAGCCATGCCCATGCCTCAACTGGGTCGGCTGATCCGTGGAACTCAGGGGGCTTAAGGGACTTGAAAGCCCTGAAAGAGTTTGCCACAACATTGTTATTTCCTTGAGGGGGTGGGTTGGGTTGACGTTCCAAGTTCTGCCTTAGTAGTTGCATGAACTGTCCCATGGGATCCATGCCTGGGTTTGGTACTGGTTGCTCAACCTCAGTTTCTCCTTCTTCAGCCTCTATCTCAAATCCTTCAACATCATATGTTTCCTCCTCCTCTTCATACAGGGAGTCATCCTGTTCAACATAATCCTCGTCTTCCTCTTCACTGTGTTCTTGGTTCCTACCATCCTGGTTATGGCTTCCTTGGTCCTCAGATCCAGGGTTCGCCCTAGTTCCAATCTTTCTTGGCGGCATGATACTGTTAATTTTTTTTGGGAAATTCAACGTTAGGTCACAATCATACATAAAATTGTGCCTTGCACAGTTCTATAATGGGGAGAATGTATCTCGCAATTCTATTATATTATGACAGTTCTAATAAGAAGTGCAGTAATAATAACGATAAAAACAGTGATCTCATCAATAAGGAATTAAATTGAAAGGAAACAAATATATACATAATGCGAGAAATACATAGTTTGATCTGGTCAAAAGTACAATAGTTCTACAGCCATCTGCCCAAAAGTGATACACAAGAGTCTATCTGTCTAGTCAGAGAAAGGGATGCTATATACAAGTCAACTATAACGTCGCATCATCTCTGAGGTTTATAACGCTTAGCTCTGATACCATTTATGTAACACCCCCAGATCCAGGGTCGGGGATCCGGGTCGTCATGGTCTTTCTTTCCACAATATCACTTAACTTAATTAATAATAAATAACCTCATGCTGTGACCCCACACTAACACACACCACAACACGTTATAGTCTCAGAGATGAAATTAAAATAAGTACAAGTCCTTGAATCCACAATTTAAAAGTTATTACAACCCAAAATGATTACTTGATAGGTTTACAGTTAATTGCCATTATCTGCCACAAGTTATAATTATACATAATTGATTCCCAAAAGTAGAATGCCTGATCTACAAATAGATCTACCTCTGCAGCTATGGCAGCTACGATATCAACGGGAAGACGCGTGACGCTTCCCACGCGCTTGCGCTGGGTCTGCTTGAGTCTGGCCATCTTTCCTAACTGTTGTTGTGTGATGAAGAAATGAAGCAAGAGTGAGCATTACAGCTCGTAAGATAATATATAGTGTAAACAATAATGCAAGTATCTAAATGGATAACTTACTAGAACCCTTTATCAAGTGTAAGGTAATTACTTACTGGATATAAGATTAAAGGAAGATGAAGTTACCAATTACTTCACTATACTTATACCATTTTAGAAAACTACTTGAACTACCACTGTTCAAAGTATAATAAGTTTTCGAAGTTCATCCCATAGATGAGACCACAAGTTAAGACTTGAATAGATTCAATCTTTGAAATATTATTGAGTGAAATGAAGTTATGAGATTCTTTATTTAGTCCCGATATATATATCCACATATATATCTCTTATACATTTCCTGGAAACCTCTGTTATGTAAAGTATGAACAGAGTTTACAATATCCAATGAATTTTTGAAAAGAAAAGAATTTTGGCATAAACCCGATATCTTGCTGATCAGGCAAAGATACCAATAAGTAACCTTTTCTACTAGTAGATGGATGAATCCCCCACCGGTCATCACCCTGGCCTCATTAGGACTTTGTGCTGGACCGCCACCCGGCCTCTTACGCGTTGATGGGCTGCCACCCAGCCACTTACACTTTGATAGACCGTACCCCGGCCTGTCGCTTATGCCGACTCAATTAGATGGACTTATTTCCCGAACGTTGGGTAAGTAATCAATTCATTTATCAAAACAGCAACCTTGTTGCGAATATAAAATACACCACAGAGCCGGATCCCTCAGGTTTTGAGCGAGTATTTAAATCCCCTTCGAAAGGAGGATCTTAAATGTAAAAATGAGTTTTGGGATCTGCCCTAACTTTTAAAAATCATTTTGAAGACTCGAAAACATTTTTAAGAATGTTTGGAGTAATGATGGTTTAATAAAATAAATCAGTCCCAATATATTGAAAAATATCTGAATATTATTACTTAAATAATATTCCCATAAAGAATGATCTTTATAAAAATAATTGAAGTAGAAGTTTTAACACTCATATTTGAAATGAATATTAAATAACCAAAGATATACTTATACGAAAGTACTATCTTTATTTGAATAATCGAAAAGAACTTTGATTATCGAAACATTATTCTTTAATAAAATAAAGAATATTATTTAGTAAATAATCGGAGTCATAAGTCCTCGAATGAATATTCAAAATAATATTCATTAAATAGAATAAACAGAGTCATAAGTCCTCGAATGAATATTCAAAGTAATATTCATTAATAAAAAATAAAGTTATCGAATAAACCTTATTCGATTAATAGTTTTGAAAACTATATCTATATATATATATATTATAAATATTTATAATATACTCGGGAACATCGACTCCTGGTTTTAGAAAATGTTCATCTTTGGGTCCCCTATACTAAGGGTATACGCAACTACTGCTTATCTCTAGCATAGGTATTATACAATTATAAGCATTGGAATCAGCAGATAGATATCAAGATTACAAAACAGACATGCATATAAACCATATCAGCATGCTCCAATATATCGCAAGATTTTCTAATTAACCATCATGCATCTATCACAAGATAATGCATATACATATATACATCACAACAACAGTATAACGGGTAGAAAACTTGCCTGGGCGACTGGGCGTGATAAAAGGCTTGGGACGAGTCTGGTAACCTATAAACAACATATAAGTTGGAATTAAACCAAAGTCGCTTATGAATCTATACTTTAACCAATTAGACCCTAACGTTCGCTTTTGCGCTTAACGATTCACTTAGGTCGCTAGAGTACCCTCAGCTCTACCATTTTTAATAAATTAACCATTAGGAATTTTAAGGCGATTCTTTTGCGAATACCCTACCAACTGCCTAATACACTTTACATAATTTTTTCATACCCCAATTAGTCATTTAAGGTCCTTAACCAAGGTTTTAAAGTAAGGCGATGGGTAATGGTTCGGTCGTGAAACGCCGTTACTTAAAACAGTCGTTTCTCCTAAACCGTACATCGGATTCAAGCAAACCACATATCTAAACGAAGCTCGTAACATGAACTATCTAATCAGGGAAATGGTAAAAACCTAACAGTGAGTTCACGGGTCCTGATATTAAGAACAAAAACAGTCTAAAGTAAATTGGGCATTATGACGACTCTGTTTACGCGATTACCAAATTTATACTATTCCAAATCAATCCACAATCAACCCACAATCATTATTACAACCAAACTCCATCCATACACTACTACAAAAGCCCCAACATCTCAAGATTTCCAATTTTTACTACTTCTCAATCATGAACTAAGAGCTTACTTAAGTTCATTAACTAATAATCAAGATTTACAACTCCAAAAATATCACAAAACCAACCAATCTCTATATACACAATAACCATGCCTCTCATGAACTATACTACTCATAATAAGCTCTTAACATTCAATAATAATTCTAGGTTAAGAGATTATACCTTCCTTGTGAGTAGGAGTGACTGATGAGCTTGAAACAACCTTGGAAAATCCTTACTAAAGCTTTATCTAAACAAAAACACAAGATCAATATTTCAAGTTCTTGAAAAACACTATTCACTCTCTTCTTCCATGAATTATTGGAAGAGATTGTGAAGGAATTTGAATCTTAGACTTATAGGATATCTATATCTATGTACAAGGAACCTTAGATAATTACCTCACTAATTAACAAGGCTTGGAACTTGAATTTGAGTTTTTCTTTCTTTGAAAAAGAGATGAAGCCGAGAGCTTCTTGTTGGAAAGGTGAAGTCAATTTTGTGTTTTGTGATTTGTTTTTCCTTGGCTTGGTTGTTTTGTTTTTGTTTTGATTAATTAACCTTTTAACCATGGTAAATTTTGTGTGGTTTATAATCAACCAACACTTCCTTCCCTTTTGGTCATGCTTATGTCATCCTCCTATGTCATCTTCCCACACTTGTCCTCTTCTTGTTGGTGTGATGACATCATCATCACTAACCTCTTTTATTAACTCCTAATTACTTGGCTAATGACCGCTGATCTGTTATACGGTCCGCTTAACTTTCGTTCTCGTTTATCGTTTAAAGGATCATACCCGGGATCTTATTACTTGGGTTTCCTTAACCTTTCTCAATACATTATATTCCTTTTATGATCCTCTCTTATAATCCTTGAATTTAAATCCTTTTTATCCTGTTACCTTATACTCAATTCTTTCGGTATCTGGTGGATTTTCGGGAAAAATCAAAGTGTTCGAATTTGGATTCTGGCGATCTTTACATACACTTATATACCATATAGAGTACTAACAAGATCTCAGAATAACAATAAAAGAACCTCTACAAAGTGTGGCATGAAAAGTTTTCTTATTCAGCATAATCAACAAAATCACTATTCATAAGGTTTACAAAAAGTCCAAAATTTTGGGGTTATTACAAGAATCATTGCATATTTGAACAGGGAAAACCATCACAAAGAGGTGTCACTCTTCTATTTTCCTATTATGGAGGCACCTCAGCTAAGTGAGGTAAGTTCATCTGTCTCTACTCTTCCAGCCTCACAAACTTCTTTGCATTCTAGCGTAGCTATGTCAACTGTGTCACTGACCCAACAATTGCATTCTCAAGCTGCCAAACTCAAAATTTCAAAAACAAAGACAAAGAAATCCCCCTCTGGTGTCTCTCAAAAGATGCCAGTTGTAAAATCCACCAAACCTAAAGAGGGGAGTGTGAAGGTGGGTAAGAAAGGTGAGGGACAGGGTGAACATCAAAGAAACCCAAAGGATAAGGTTGGAGAGGTGAGTATTTCCCAGCCTAGACACACTATAGTTTCCCAACAAACTGCAGTGCTTAATAAGGATATAAGCTCATTGCTAGTTACATCCTCCCAAAAGGATGTGACTATTGAACAAAGCTCTCAACCAAGAGCACAGGCCAAAAGGGTAAGGGACACAAGCTCACCCTAATCCTATACTAGAAAGAAGAAACCAAAGACCCTTGGGGATGCACAGGGTTCACACACTGTGCAAACTGGTGCTAAAGACACAGTCACTGCACCTTCTCAAAGTCAGTTTGATGTGGCTCGAATAAATGTGGAGTCACAGCCAAAATCTCTAACAATTAAAGCCCCTGAAACACCAAACTCTCCCACACACTCCTTGGATGTTGACATGATAAACACATCACTTCCAAATTCTCCATCTTTAACTCTCTTGGAGAAGCTAAAAATCCAAGCAAGTGAGCATCATCTTTTAGATTATTTGTTGGCTCACTTGCCATTTCTTTCTGAGACTGTTGAGACATCTGTGCCAAAGTTTTCATCAATCTGCACAGAGTCTACAATAGTCTCCACTTCAAACTCATTTATTTCTACTCTCTCGGTGGATATTGTTCATCCGTAGAGTAGTGATTGTATCCCCACGGATAAGCTTAACAGCAGTTATCCGGCGGATAGTCAAACTACTAACCCGACGGATATCCCTTATCCGTCGAGTGTCTCTACACAGCTTCAAATTTCATCAATTATCACAAGTACAGAAGACTTAGTGGTAGTGCAATCACTCCTAGGATTGAGGGAAGGGAGTGAAATGAGTGAGAGTCTGGGTTGCTCCCAGGAAAAAGGAGAGGAAAAGAGTGAACAAATGCAATCCATTTATTCAAGAATGGCAAAAGTGAGTGCGGGGAGTCCCACCTTAGATGGTGAAGATGAGGGTGTGAGGGTGGGGAGCCAAGGTGAGAGCTTGATGCAACAAAAGAGAGATCAAGAGAGAAATGCAGGTACGGGAGTGATAAGGGTGGAAACCATTGCAAGTGATTCAATGAGTGTCAATGATGCAAAAAGGGAAAGGCTATTTCAGCAATAATATATATCAAGCTGTTATAGATTCCATTTCCCTAGATGCTGAGACATTTACTCACCCTGTGATAGCTTACCAAACTCTAGCTGTACAGGGCAATGAGGAGGCTGAAAGATTTCTAAATTTGGTGCATACAACACAATCTTTACAAAGAGAAAATAATGCAATCACTGATATGCCTTCCAACATTGGCAGTGATTTGGAACTAGATGAGACTTCTTTTGGGAATGATGGTGACGATGATGAGGAAGATAGCATGAACATAGGGGGAGATGCAGATATTCCTGCCTGGATGCTCACAAAAGACTGCTCCTACTCACATCTCCAATCAACACTTTTCAAGCTAATTCATGACACCCAAGCAGCCATTCAGGCATCTTCCAATGCTAGCACAAAGCAACTACTCAAAGCAAATCTTGAAGCACTCCAGCTGCATAAAATTCAAGCCCTCCAACATAGTCAGAGTGTGGATGCCATCAAGCAGGAAATTTCTGAAGTCAAGAAGGATATTATAGAAAGGATGGATGCTAGACTCCCTGCAACCACCATGACTGAAATTGCTCACAAACTAAGGAAGGAGGCTGATCTAAACAGGAAAGTTAAGGCCATGGACTCAAGACTATCTGCTGTAGAGAAGTCCATGGCCAAGATACTTAACAATCAAGAAGCTCATACTGCATTACTCCAATAATTGGTTGCAGCTCAACTCCCTCCCACACAACTTGATGATAACAAAAAGGGGAGAAAGGATCAAGTGAGGGGGAGAAACAGCTTCACATTCAATTCAGTAAAGTAATTGTGCCTACAATTGCTTTCAACAAGCCACCAACAACAAACAATATTGATCTAATAAATGAAGCAGCAGCCACATTGAGAGCAGCTGAAAAGAAGTAGTTGAGTCCAATCAACTGGGAGAAAATTGATGTGGATATACAAAAGAGATTTAAGTTAGTAAAGAAGCCAGAAAAATCTGCCATTCATCACTCTCAAGTCAGGAAAATATCTTTGAATGAAATGAGCATGAAGAATCTGGAAAAAGGACAAAATCTTCTCTAAAGCACCCCTTGGATACAGTGTATGAGACACCAAAGCCTGATGAAAAGAAGCTGTTGGCCAGGTCTATAGCATTCTACAAAGATCCAGCTGATTCAGCATTAAAAAGAAGAATTGCTAAAGTTTTCAGGATTGGTAAGGAAATTTGTGTGGTGGCTGGACACCCTCAATTTGTTGAGGCAAAGAGAGAAAAAAAGGCAAGATTGAAGCAAGAAAAGAAGCAAGCTGCTCTAGATGCTAAAAAGGTCAAACAAAAGAAGGAACAAGCTGCTATCTTGGCCAAGCTACAAGCTGTGAAACCTACACAACAAATTTCTGCACAACCATCTGAAACTATTGAATCTCAAGATCAAGAAATGCAAAATGCACCTCCACGGACAAAGAAGCCGAGGTACAAGTAAAGAATCAAGAGAAAATTAGACTTCAGTGATGAGGAGATGAAGGGTACTTTCCCAAAGAGTCTACATCTGCAACAACTCAAACATCCATGCCCTCTGTGGCACATGGAGAATTCAAGATAGATCCATCCAAGAACTTTCATGGTGAACCTATCATTCCAAAGGATGAGCCAATAGACTGGGATAGTCTACCAATACCTGAACTCAATCTACCTCAATTCATGAAGCCAAAGAAGAAAAGGACCAGAGCAGTCAAGAAAGTGAAGCCCTCAACTCTCAGATCCAAGTCCCTAACCAAAGCTCAAACCAAAGTCAGCAAGGGAGACATCATGTACATCTGTGACATCAAGGAATTCTCAGATTTAAACCTCTATCTAGATGAACTGGAAGAAGTTAGAGAAATTGATGCTTACAGGAATGTACCTGAAAGGTTATTATTCAAGTACCAGGGAGGAAAAGAGATATAGTGGCCACTTCACATGATCCTTCAAGAAAGCCAATCTGTGCTGATAAAGGTTTATTCATCATTCAAAAAGAACTTTGGATTCAATGTGACAGCTAGAAGACTTGTTCTAAAGAAGATTGAAGAACCGAGGAGTATTAGAGCCAAAGATGCACTCCCAAATACTCTAACTATTACTTACACAGGGAGTAGAGTGCATCTAAGGCCCTACTGGCTGATGGAATTCATGGATGATAAAGGAGTTAGAAGATTCTTCAGATTAGAAGACCAATTGAGCATCTCTAGCAATGAGACTCTTTTGGAAATGCAAGAAATGCTAAATCTCTCAGAATCTGATGAACTGGAATTCCACAGACAGCTCCAAAATCAGATAGAAGAAAATAACAGAAAGATTGGAAAGAGATCCAGATCATCAAGGAAATAGATTAATCTGCTCAGGCTAGAGAAGCACCTTGAAAATGACTGTGAGCAAATCTTTGTACACTTTGTTAATTGAAGCACTTTACAGTTTTATCTACTTTCATTTAAATTTGTATTTTTAGGGTGTTTTGTTATCATCAAGTTTCTCTTAATTTATGGCTACAATTCTAGTAGACATAAATTTGGGGAGATTGTTGTGAATATGTTGTGAACTTGATGATTGCATTAACAAAATACCTTAGTAGATTTAACTTAGTATAAAATATAGCACTCGATGGATAAGGAATATAGTCCTGAAGGATGACTCAATATAGTCCCGACGGATGATGATTTGTTATCCATCGAGTGAGTAGCTTGTGTAATAATAAGTCATGAAGCACATTTCTACAAACACCTTTGTTTAGATTCTGTAGTAGCATATAAGTCATGTTGACTTTAATTAGATATGCAGAATAGGTTGATTAATTGTACATATATGATGTCTTGTAATTCTGTATAAATGAAATGAAGTCAAGTGCCAAATAGCTACCCGACAGATGATCAACAAAGCTACCCGACGGATGATCAACAAGGCAACCCGACGGATGATCATGTACTCGACGGATAATCAATTCAAAAATTTTTTGACAGTGACAACACAGTCACATGCGTCGAGTGTATGCAAAAGGAAGGTGGAAGCCTATTCAACTCGGTTTTTTGAGAATAAAGAAGCATTGCCATTTCCATGCTATTATGAAGATATTCAAAGATACTGGAATAGAGTAATGAAGTAGCATAGTATTAGACTTGATAGGTTCTGTTTTATTATCTTGTCTTATTACTGTGTAATCTTGGTGATATATATAAACCAAGAGTAGCAATTAGAACAACAAGAAGACTAAGCAAGCATTTTCTCAGAGAAACATTTGTAAGCTGTATCCTTAGCATTTCTCTGTAAGCTTAGTTCTTCTTATTTATAAGCAGCTGTGAGCCATTCAAGCTTCACAGAGTTCTCTCTCGATATATATATATATATATATATATATATATATCTGGTGGATACTTTCTAATCCACCAGAAAGTTTTAAAGACTCGTGTTTTTATTACTTTGTATTTTGATTCATATTTAACTTGTTATTCCGCACTTTGCAAATCAAAACACTGAAATATATATCTTAAGTTAGAACATTTTATATTTTTGAAAAGGTTCAAGAATTCCATTCAACCCCCTTATGTAATTCTTGTTGCATTGTTAGGGACTAACATCCTTTATGCTTTAAAACCTTGTACATAGGTATTAATTTGTAGAATTCTAGATTCATGATTGTAGCGTGATTCTCGTATTTCTTTATAGTTCGTAAGATAAGGTCGTTTTGTAAAGTTCATTTTTTTCGAAAACTAATGGCTTTTACATACACTCATTTGGTATGTATAATCACAATATTGACTCAGAAACTAAATTTTCCAAGCATAACATAGTGTGGGCTAAAATATTTTCCCCGATCGCCAGGGTTACTATTCATCGAATGTTTTACAAAGTCCCAAATATTTGAATTATTACAGTCTTCTCCTCTAAAAAGGATTATATCCCGGAATCAAATAGAAAACAGGTGGGGATATCTTTCCTTCATCGCGTCCTCTCGTTCCCAAGTTAACTCTTCGACATTTTATTTTCTCCACAAGATTCTGACCAGCTTGACATTCTTTTTCCTCAAAACTTGTTCCTTCTGGTCCATCACTCTCACCAGTTGCTCAATGTAGGTCAGGTCCGGTTGCAAGTCTACTTGTTCATACTCTATCACGTGTTGCGCATCGGCATGGTATTTCCTTAGCATTGACATATTGAACACATTATGCACTTCTTGCAGGTTAAAAGGCAAGGCGAGCTCATAAGCAAGAGGTCCTATCCTCCTCAGGATCTCAAATGGTCCAATGAATCTGGGACTTAGTTTCCCTTTCTTTTTGAATCTCATCACTCCCTTCAACGGGGATACTTTCAACAAAACTGAATTTCCCACTTCATACTCTCTATTTTTCCTGGTCTGGTCGGCTTACTTCTTCCGTCTGTCTTGAGCCGTTACCATCCTCTTTCTGATGAGTCCCATTGTTTCTCAGGTCTGCTGGACCAAGTCGGGCCCGAGAATATTACGTTCTCCAACTTCATCCTAACATAAGGGAGAACGATATCTTCTTTAGTAAAGAGCTCTATATGGGGGCATTCCTATGCTAGCATGATAACAATTGTTGTAGGCAAACTCAATCAGGGGTAAGTGGTCATTCCAACTTCCTTTAAAGTCAATGGCATACACCCTTAGCATATCCTCTATGGTCTATATGGTCCTTTCGCTTTGCCCATCCGTTTGGGGGTGGTAAGCTGTACTCATGTTTAGTCGGGTGCCTACACATTCTTGAAAACTTCTCCAAAATTGGGAGTTAAACCTTGGAACCCTATCTGACACTATAGCAACAGGAACACCATGCATTACAATGATTTCTTTCAGGTAAATATCCTCTAGCTTGTCTACAGTGTCCCTTTCGTTAATTGGTAGGAAGTGCGCGGACTTGGTCAGTCTATCTATGACGATACATATGGCATCGTGATTTGTTTTACTCCTTGGTAGGCCTGTCACAAAATCCATGGCTATATGCTCCCATTTCCATTCCGGAATTTCTAGGGGCCGTAATAGTCCACTCGGTCGCTGATGTTCAGCCTTTACCCTATGACAAGTAAAGCACTTGCTGACCAACTCTGCTATATTTCTCTTCATGTTAAGCCACTAATAATATTCCTTTAGGTCACGGTACATCTTTGTTCTTCCTGGGTGGATGAATACCTGGAGCTTTACCCTTCGTGCAACAGCTCGTCTTTCAGTTCTTGCACATTCAGAACCCAAAGTCGGGATGCATACCTCATGATCCCTCTCTCATCCTTCTCGCATCTGACCTCTTCTCCGGTCAATATCTATCTTTCTTCATTCATTTTATTTTCTTGACATATTCGTATTTTCTTGGCTAGTTCCGGTAATAACATGATTTCAAATAGTCCTTCAGATTCTTTACCAGTTATCCTCGCTTCTGAAAGGAATATGTCCTAAGTCCAATCATGTATTAGGATTTAGGAATAACTTTTATGTAATCTGTTTTGATTTCATTGATATTAATAAAGACTTGTTTTGTTTTTATTACGGGCTTTATCTATTTAAGTGTTTAAATAAGATATACCATAGTTTAGAGTAAAGCTTTTTATGGATTATGATGAGATCATAATAGTGAGACCTAAAAAGATGATAACTCTAAACTTAAATAGTTCCTGGTCATAGGATTACTAATTGGTAATTAATAATCCGCAAAGATCGGTACATACTATGCTTGCTTCATTATGAAGGATGTCTGTTCTCATAGACATTTGTGTGGTGACACTATAGCTAGTATGTAGGTGCTTATTATAGAATAAGTTCACTGAACATGACTCGCCCAGCTGAACAACTGATGGAGTTCACTCACGTGTCAGCAGTTGTTCGCTTAGTGATAGTTGTACAAGTATCCTTAGACTTGAGGTCATCATAGTCATCTTGTGTACACTGAACTATGCTTTGGTTTAGTTCTTAGTCTCCAGGGACAATTATTAGGGCTCTTTTGGGTATAGGAATTTGTACACGAAGATAGTGTATGATCAATAAAGGATCTACCCCTTCCAATAAAGGAAGCGAATGTTCAAGGCTGATCCACTTATGCTAGTTCAGGAATCTCTGGCCAGAGTGAATGAAATTAGAAAGGAGTTTCTAATTTGCATAGAACTACGCATAGTAAATGGTAAGCAAGTGATTGAATTAGATAGGCTTGACACGAGATCCATGCCTTGTATTTAATCAGGACATTATAGGGTAGAAGGAGTTTATTGTACGGTAACTATTCACTGACAGGTTCTTGGTATTCTAAGCAGTGAATTCATATTATCCGGATAGTCGCGATATGTTGAGAAGCATCACTCACGATGTAGAATAAATGTGATTAATTAATTAATCATATTTAATAAATTAGAGAATTTATATAAATAATGATAAAATAGTTTTATTATTATTTATTTCTACTATCGGCTTAATATTGAACCTACAGGGTCACACCATAAAAAGAGAATGATTTTATGGTGGAGGAATTAATTAATAATGGCTAATAATTATTTATTTGTGAAATAAATAATTAATTGGCAAATTTAATAATTGATTAAATGAGATTTAATTGATTATAAATTAATTAAGAAAAGTTCTTAATATTATTAATTAAGGATTTAATTTTTGGAAATTAAATCAAGAGAGAGAATTATTTCTAAAGTGTTTAGAAAAAGGATTAATGATTAAAAGGTGTTTTAATTATTAATAAGAATAATAAATGGGATAATAATAATAATATTTATGGGAAAATTTCAGCTGAAAATTTTGCCTATAAATACACTATTATAGACCCTAATTTTATTCTAACCTCAAAACCCGAAAACCCAAAAAGTTTGGAAAACCCAATTCTCTCCACCTCCTTCCTCCTCCTTAACATTGTTTTCTTGGTGGATACCGGTGGAGTGCTTCACACTTGAGGAGCAACTGCTAAGGATCTCTGATCGTTGTCTCCGAATTATTTTTAAAGGTTAGATTCGATCCCTCGAATTTTTATTCACGATTTATATGCTTTTATTTGGATTTTGTGTGTGTAAAAGTGTTTTTCCACGCCCTGTTGCGTTAAAAATCCAACAATGGTATCAGAGCATAGGTTGTATGCATATAGATCTGTGGTAAAAATTTCAGAATTTTATGTGCTTGTATGAATTAATTATGATTTTTACAAGTTATATTATGGATTAATTTTGTCTGATGAGAAATCATTTCTAATAATAATTTTGATTGTTGATCTGGGTTCTACAAGTGTTGTAGATCGTCTGGGTATTTTTTCCATAATTTTAGGATGTATAGATTTTTTATTATGAATTTTTGAAGTTCTTATAATTAAATTCGTAATTAATTAATCATATATATACATAATATGTTGTATATATATATTATCTGCTATATCTGTACTGCTGTAATGTCTGTTGATTGCTGCTGCACGGACAAAGAGAAGCACAGAGAAGACAGGTACAGGCACGCAAACCGAGGGAGAGAGAAGACGGCGACGTTCGAAAAACAAGGGGAGGACACCTTCTCAGGGTGCGTGAGAGCGGGTGGAAGCTCAGAATTGGGTGATTTTAGTGCCGTTGGATTCGTCTTTTCAAGACGCTTCTAATGGTATATTACATGACATTTTATAAAATTGTTTCGAACTGTTTATAACTAACAGAAGTGTTTTTAAGCTGTTTTTAACTGTTTAAATTGCTTTTAAATGCTTCATGTGATACATAGAGATGTATAATGCTTAGACTAATGTGCTAGATGATATAACATGCCTACCTTGATGTTTATTCATGTTGATATATGTGATATATGCTTAGTTTATCATGCGATGATAGATTTAGGTGAACTTAAATGAACATAAGGTGTTTGTTAGACAACCTAGTATAGTGAAATTATTTCATAACCTTAATGATAATATTATGAATACAATCATGAGATCCTTGTGTTTATGAAACACGTAATTGAATATGAATTTTTGATATGAGAGAAAGGATGATTCTGTCAACAACAGATTTCTATCTGTAAGAAAGGGTTATTAAGTGACGCCTCTTGACAATGCTCCACCCGATCTGGGAATCATCTGATTATTGATTATTGATTTGAAATATTTAATTTAAAAGGAAGAATCTCTTTATAATATGATTATGATTGTAACGTAATATAATCCCTCTAAAATTAAATAATATCAAGTAGTAATTGGCCAATGACACAACGGGCTTGTGTCGGTCATAGCCTTCCAACATGGTAGAAAGTAGTTCTTATTTTTGAATCATTGTCGTTTCGTGCCACAGCCGAGGGCTTTGATTTCGAAATAAGAAATACTTGTCTATTACATAGAGATGTGTACATCGAATAAGAATCTAAAGGTCGTTACGTGCCACAGCCGTGGGCCTTTGGGGACTGATTCAATTGTACGGAATGTTGGGTTTGACTTGACTTAGAATATTGAGTTTGTCGTGCCACAGCCGTGACTCAATTATTCAAGAGGCTAAAGTTTGATTAGGGAATAACATTAGATGTAATTGACAAGAGTTGTCTGCCTATTGAACATTATATGGTGTTTCGTGCCACAGCCGGGGTTGTGTGATGGAATGTAGGATCCCTATTCCCACTAGCATTATGAATGCTTAATTTTTCATGTAGGGGGTTGAATAAATTAGGAAAACTAGTGGGAGCCACTTATGAATAAAGACCCGATTCATATAGTGTTTTGAAATGAAATCGAATATTTGCTAAGTGTTGTTATGTGTTTATCATTTACAGATTTACTTTGTACGTTATGTCTTCTGCACTATCACTCAGGAGCATTCTAGATGCTCACAAATTGACTGGTCCTAATTATGCTGACTGGCTTCGAAACTTGAGAATTGTTCTCAGGATTGAGAAGCTGGAATACGTGATTGACTCACCTAAGCCTACTGAACCTGCTAGTGATGCACATAATGATGAACATGTTGTGTATCATAAGTGGATAGATGATGCAAATGTTGCTCAATGCATCATGCTAGCTTCCATGAACATTGAGCTACAGAAGCAACATGAGCATATGGATGCTCACACTATCCTCATGCATCTACAAGAGTTGTATGATGTGGCAGGGAGGACAGCTCGATATGAGATATCGAAGGAGTTGTTCGGTTGTAGGATGTCTGAGGGATCATCTGTGAATGACCATGTACTTAAGATGATCAATTTGATTGAACGTCTTGGACAACTTGGTTTTGTCATGGATGGGGAGCTGAGCCAAGACTTGGTCTTGCAATCGCTTCTGAGTTCGTTCTCGCAGTTTGTTGTGAACTTTCACATGAATAAGTTGGATGTCAGCCTGCCTGAACTCCACAACATGTTGAAGACTGCGAAATCGAATTTTCCCCCTAAGAAGAGTTCTGTTCTTCTAATTGGTGAAGGTTCCAATCCTAAGAAAAGGAAGAGGAACCCTTCCAAGAAGAAGAAAGTAAGTGAGAAAACGCCGGTTCCACCAAAAGCTGAAGACCCCAAGAGCAAAGTTGTTTGCTTTCACTGTAACAAGGTGGGGCACTGGAAGAGGAACTGCAAGGTTTACCTTGCAGAATTGAAGAAGAAGAAGGGTAGTGAGACTACCGCTTCTGATTCAGGTATGTTCGTGATAGAAGTGAATATGTCATTAAATCAAATTTCTACTTGGGTATTAGATACCGCCTGTGGTTCTCAAATCTGCAATTTGTTGCAGGGACCAAGGAGAAGTAGGACTCTTGAGGAAGATGAGGTGATTCTACTGATGGAAATGGAGCAAGAGTTGCTGCTGAAGATGTAGAATCATTTCATTTACATATGCCTACGGGCAAGACTATTGTTTTAAATAATTGTTATTTTGTTCCCTCGATTGTGAGGAATATTATTCCCATGTTAGACTTGGTTGGATTTTCATTTATTATTGAGAATAATGAATGTTCTATTCTTAGAGATAATATTCTTTATGGACGTGGTACTTTAAATAATGGTCTGAATATATGTGACATAATTTACTTCAGATTGAACAAACTAATAAAAGAAAAGGGATGATGAAAATCTCACTTCGTTGTGGCACTGCAGTCTCCATTTAGTAGACATGGAGAGAGGGCTGCAAATTTGCTAGGAATGGTACACACAGATGTATGTGGACCGATGTCTACGCAAGCCATGGGTGGATTTTCATACTTCATTACTTTCATAGATGATAGATCTAGATTCGGATATGTGTTTGATGAAACACAAGTCTGAAGCCTTTGAAAAGTTCAAAGAGTATAAGTATGAAGTGGAGAAACAGCCAAACATAGTATTATAATTCTTCGATTAGATCGAGGTGGTGAATACTTGAATGGAGAGTTTCTGGATTATCTCAAAGTAAATGGTATAGTCTCCCAGTGGACTCCTCCAGATTAGTATCTGAAAGGAGATATCGAACTTTGTTAGACATAGTTTGGTCCATGATGAGCTATGCAAATCTTCCAGTATTCCTATGGGGTTATGCATTGGAAACCTCAGCATATTTACTGAATAAGGTGCTTTCCAAATCTGTTCCTCAAACTCCGTATGAGATATGGAAAGAAAGGAAACCGAGTCTTAAACACGTTAAGATTTGGGGATGTCCAGCTTATGTCAAGAAAGTTAACCCAGATAAGCTGGAATATCGATCCGTAAAATGTAGTTTTGTGGGATATCCTAAAGATACTTTAGGGTATTACTTTTGCACCGATCATCGGGTGTTTGTATCCAGACATGCTACCTTCTTGGAAAAGGAGTTTATCCTTGAAGGAAACAGTGGGAGCAAAATTGGACTTGATGAAGTTCAAGAAGCACAAACTATTACGGATCAAGTGGAAACACCTGTTCTGACTGAACAACCTTTTGTGGAACAGCCCATTCATAGGTCAGGGAGAGTGTCTCGCCAACCTGAGAGGAAATATGGCCTTGTCATTGAGAATGACAATGAGTTGTCGATCATTGATGATGACGACCCTGTGACCTATAATGAGGCTATGAGTAGTGTTGACTCAGAGAAATGGCATAGTGCCATGAAATCCGGAATGGAATCTATGTATACGGTATACGTAAGAATGATTAGAGCAGATGGCCAGGTGGAGACCTTTAAGGCCAGGCTTGTGGCAAAAGAATTCAAACAAAGGTAATGGATTGACTTTGATGAAACCTTTTACCTGTAGCCCTGTTAAAATCAGTTCGGATTTTGCTTGCGAATGCTGCTTACTACGACTATGAGATCTGGCAATTAGCCAGATGGTTTTCTTTCCAAGAGAAATGAAAACCTAGTGTGTAAGCTGCTGCAAACCATATGTGGTTTAAAGCAGGCTTCTCGAAAGATGGAACATTCATTTTGATGAGACAATCAAAGAGTTTGATTTTATCAAAAACGAAGATGAACCATGCGTCTACAAAAGGGTTAGTGGGAGCGCGGTAACATTTCTTATATTGTATTGAATTAGAGTTGACATACATAACAACATAGCAGACCCACTCACAAAGCTACTTTATGAAAGTCACTTTGATCGTCATAAAGACAAGATGGGTATTAGATACCAGAGTGATTGGCTTTAGTACAAGTGGGAGATTGAAAGGAATATGTCCTAAGTCCAATCATGTATTAGGATTTAGGAATAACTTTTATGTAATCTATTTTGATTTCATTGATATTAATAAAGACTTGTTTTGTTTTTATTACGGGCTTTATCTATTTAAGTGTTTAAATAAGATATACCATAGTTTAGAGTAAAGCTTTTTATGGATTATGATGAGATCATAATAGTGAGACCTAAAAAGATGATAACTCTAAACTTAAATAAATCCTGGTCATAGGATTACTAATTGGTAATTAATAATCCGCAAAGATCGGTACATACTATGCTTGCTTCATTATGAAGGATGTCTGTTCTCATAGACATTTGTGTGGTGACACTATAGCTAGTATGTAGGTGCTTATTATAGAATAAGTTCACTGAACATGACTCGCCCAGTTGAACAACTGATGGAGTTCACTCACGTGTCAGCAGTTGTTCGCTTAGTGATAGTTGTACAAGTATCCTTAGACTTGAGGTCATCATAGTCATCTTGTGTACACTGAACTATGCTTTGGTTTAGTTCTTAGTCTTCAGGGACAATTATTAGGGCTCTTCTGGGTATAGGAATTTGTACACGAAGATAGTGTATGATCAATAAAGGATCTACCCCTTCCAGTGAAGGAAGCGAATGTTCAAGGTTGATCCACTTATGCTAGTTCAGGAATCTCTGGCCAGAGTGAATGAAATTAGAAAGGAGTTTCTAATTTGCATAGAACTACGCATAGTAAATGGTAAGCAAGTGATTGAATTAGATAGGCTTGACACGAGATCCATGCCTTGTATTTAATCGGGACATTGTAGGGTAGAAGGAGTTTATTGTACGGTAACTATTCACTGACAGGTTCTTGGTATTCTAAGCAGTGAATTCATATTATCCGGATAGTCGCGATATGTTGAGAAGCATCACTCACGATGTAGAATAAATGTGATTAATTAATTAATCATATTTAATAAATTAGAGAATTTATATAAATAATGATAAAATAGTTTTATTATTATTTATTTTTACTACCGGCTTAATATTGAACCTACAGGGTCACACCATAAAAAGAGAATGATTTTATGGTGGATGAATTAATTAATAATGGCTAATAATTATTTATTTGTGAAATAAATAATTAATTGGCAAATTTAATAATTGATTAAATGAGATTTAATTGATTATAAATTAATTAAGAAAAGTTCTTAATATTATTAATTAAGGATTTAATTTTTGGAAATTAAATCAAGAGAGAGAATTATTTCTAAAGTGTTTAGAAAAAGGATTAATGATTAAAAGGTGTTTTAATTATTAATGAGAATAATAAATGGGATAATAATAATAATATTTATGGAAAAATTTCAGCTGAAAATTTTGCCTATAAATACACTATTATAGACCCTAATTTTATTCTAACCTCAAAACCCGAAAACCCAAAAAGTTTGGAAAACCCAATTCTCTCCACCTCCTTCCTCCTCCTTAACATCGTTTTCTTAGTGGATACCGGTGGAGTGCTTCACACTTGAGGAGCAACTGCTAAGGATCTCTGATCATTGTCTCCGAATTATTTTTAAAGGTTAGATTCGATCCCTCGAATTTTTATTCACGATTTATATGCTTTTATTTGGATTTTGTGTGTGTAAAAGTGTTTTGCCATGCCCCCGCTGCGTTAAAAATCCAACAGCTTCAATTTCCAACTTTTCAAATTCCTTAACCAACTCCTCAGACATCTTTAGCATTTTAAGTATCTCTTTCCTACTGAGGGCGTCATCCACCACATTGGCTTTACCTGGGTGGTACAGGATTTCACAATTATAGTCCATAATCAGATCTAGCCATCTCCTCTATCTCATGTTCAATTCCTTCTGGGTGAAAATATACTTGAGGCTCTTATTGTCTGTGTAAATCTCGCATTTTCCCCATACAGGCAGTGCCTCCAGATTGCCTCCAGATTTTCAGGAAAAACACTATGGCCACTAACTCTAGATCATGGGTAGGTTACCTTATCTCATATTCCTTCAACTGCCGAGAGGTATACGCAATCACGTTTCCGTACTGCATGAGCACACATTCTAATCCCTTGTACGAGGCATCGCTGTATATCATGGACTCTCCCTTTCCATCAGGAATAGCGATTACTGGTGCCGACACCAGCTTCCTTTTCAACTCCTAAGAGCTCTCTTCACATTTCTCCATCCACACAAGCTTCTCCGTCTTTCGGGTAAGCCTAGTCAATGGGCCGGCTATCTTGGCAAAGTCTTGTACAAATCTCCGGTAATATCCTGTTAATCCCAAAAAACCCCTAATCTCGGTTGGGGTAGTCGGTCTTTTCCAATTAGATACCGCCTCTATCTTGGCGGGGTCGATTAGTACTCATTCGCTACTCATCACATGTCCTAAGAACTGAACTTCTTTTAACCAAAACTCACATTTTGAGAACTTGGCATACAACTTCTCATTCCTCAAAATCTCTAAGACTATCCTCAAATGTTCCGCATGTTCTTGCTCTGTCTTTGAGTAGATCAGAATATTATATATGAAGACTATGACACATATGTCTAGGTACTTCTTGAACACTCTGTTCATCAATTCCATAAAGGTCGTGGGTGCATTGGTTAAGCCGAACGACATGACTAAGAACTCATAATGTTCAAATCTAGTGTGGAAGGCAGTGTTGGGTATATCTTCAGTCTTGATTTTTAATTGGTGAAATCATGTCCTCAAGTGTGTTTTAGAAAAGTTCACAGCACCCTTAAGCTGGTCGAATAGGTCATCAATCCAAGGGAGAGGGTACCTATTCTTGATGGTCAGTTTGTTCAACTCTCGATAGTCTATGCATAGCCTCATGCTACCATCCTTCTTCTTTACAAACAGCGCTGGTGCACCCCGTGATGACACACTTGGTCTTATCATCCCGTTGTCTAACAATTCTTGTAGTTGAGAAGCTAGTTCCTTCATCTCGACTGTGGCTAGTCTATATGGGGCCTTAGATACTAGTGTTGTTCCTGGTTCTAATTCTATTGCAAACTCTATCTCTCTTTTCAAGCTCTTTCTCTCTAATTTTTCTTACCGACCATATGCCTGACATGAGATCTAATATTGAATCTAGTACAGAAATGGCTCTTGTCCCTGTGAAAGTATAAACACGGGACAACGAACAGGGGCCTTCCCAAGCTGAGACCCTTCCTTCTGTACCACTAGAAACTAGGAAACCAACCACTTCATCCTCGTAAAAGGTTGAAGTGAGTAAAAAGAAGAGGAGGCAGCACCCTTTAAAGTAGTTAGTGAGAGTGGCGAGGATAATATAGAATTTGAGTCACACCTGGTCAGAAAACCAAATAAGGCAAAACAAACTGAGTTGACCACTCAAGCCACCTCTGCACCCTCCCAACATGATGCAATTGTAAAATAGGGAAATAAACAGACTTTAGAGGCATCCTCTCAACAGGATGTCTCTATTGAATAAAGCATCCACCCAAATGCATCATGTAAAAAGTCTGCACCAACACTTGAACAAATGCAAGTGTATGAAAGAAGAAATAAGGATGACACACACAAAGAGAGCACATCTTTTTAAGCTCCCTCTTCTATTCAGGGGGAGCTGCCAACACTCAATTTTAAAATTCAAAATTTAATTTCTCAAATTTCTTCTTCATTCAATCAAACACTTGAATCTGATTCCCAAGTGTTTTCAACATCATGTGACATGGTTCAAGAAACTATGCTCACCACCCAAGACCAAAATTTAGTTGTTGAGAGACTACATGCTGAGGTGGACCTTGATGACACCAACTTAAACACACGGGTTTCACTAGTTTTTGCTGAAGTCCCTGTGGTGATTCCAAATGCACCTTCATGTGCAAATCAACCTTCACAGGTTGTAAGGTTTGAGTTTAATACTCCTGAGGGGGAGCTATTAAAATCCTCTCCAATTCAATTGGAGGTTCCTCTTGCAGGAACAACTCCCCTCAAAACCCTAGCTGAGATTTCACTCACAATAAAAGCTAGGAGTTCAATTTCCAATGATCCTGTTATGGGGGAGGCAAGTACATCACATTCAAGTGACAGTACTTTGAAAGAAGTACATGGGTTTGAGACTAGAGTACATGACAGTAACCTAGTCAACTCTCCTCCAATCCCAATGGAGGTTCCCAGCATAAGTGGAGAACAATAAATTGTCATAACCACAGTTCAACCTGTGAGTCAAATTGTGACATCTGTCACAGGTGGTTCCATTGAGTCTCTACCCTCCACTTCAAACCCAACAGATCAACCACCCACCTCTAATCCTTCTCAACCACAACCTCATTTGATCTCACAATGGCTATAGGAGACAGAAGCTCAACCAACATCCATCAATGATCTTTTAGTTGATCAATTTTCTGGACTTGTTCAAATTTCACAACAGCTTCTCACCTCAAACATGTCTAATCAGGATTACCAAGCTATCATACTTTCCTATCAGACAGAGGTTTAAGAACAGCATGCCAAAATTATAAATGAAGCTGAACAAGATGGAAATTGTGATTCCTGGATGGACAAAAAACTTTAGTCTAAAGATGGATGAAGTGTAAGAAAGGTTCGGAGAGGAGTACTTGACCATTCTTTGGAGTAATGCCAAATCCGTAACTCCATAAGAAGTCTATGATGCAGTCACTAAGGTCTACAAAGCTCAACTTAAAGCTTTTCACCTCTTTGGTAAAGCTCTAAAACTACAATTAACTGGTCATCAAGAAAGAACAAGGAAATTGGTCGAGGTAAAGCTAGATGAGATCATTCCTTCCCAGGTGGAAATCAAGCAAAAATTCTCCAGATTTACTGATCAAATGGTCAAGTTTGATTTATAATTTGTAGACAATAGCATCAAGAATCTAAGGCAGTCATTTATATCTCTGCATGAAGTTGTCCAGCAACAAATCACTAATACTAATGATATCAGGGTCAAATTGGATCAACTCCATCAGGCTAGATATGAGCCATCTGCTCTTTTGATGAAAGGAATCAAGGATGCTGTATAAGACACATTTGGCACTTCTATATCTTTAAGCTCTCAACAACCCATATCAACATCAATCAATTTGCAAATCCAGGCTCTCCAAACTCAAGTCTCCACTTTGTAGTCAGCCAATGAGTCTTTGACAACTCAAGTATCCCAACTCACAGCTATGGTTCAAAGTCAACAGGATGATATTCAAACATTGGTGGACTCCTATAAACATCTACAAATGCAGAATTCAGTCTCATTGTGAGCTATCATGGGCGCACTCAACATTCCACTGCATGCACTTCCAGAAGTTGTGAGGCCTGAAATCCCAACACCTCTTATCTTTCCTGCTAACAAGCCTAAGGGGAGATTAATGCTAGGTTATTAAAATCATCATCATCTGCCCAAACATTTGTTCAAGCTGTTCAAAAAGTCAAAGCTAAAGAAGTTGATGTTAGAATGGAAGGGCTAATAAAAGCAGGTGAAGGACCTAGTCTGAGCAAGGAATTTGAAGATTTGCTTACGGATCTTAGGGCTTATTTCAACAACAACTTCATCACCTATAAAAGGGCTTTGAATAAGACTATAAATTTCATAAGGTGATTTTGGTAACCAAGGGTAACTTTCAGGAAACGAGGATTGTGATCAATATTAATGAATCAGGTGTGGATAGATGTTTACAGGTGTCCCTTAATTTTCTCACATCAAGAAGGGCATCTGAATTGGATATACTCATTGAGAAAGTCAACAGAGTAATTAATGAAGACACTCTTTTGCTTAAGGAACTACAAAAAGCTCAAGAAGCTGCTTTTCCAGAAGCATATCTCCATCCAAGAAAGGGAGTGGCATACATCTATCCGTCCACCAAACAACTCAAGAACTTTCTTGTTCCTAAATATTATGTCATGGCACATAAGAAGCTCATAATGACCCTGGAAATTGTGTTAAGACTAAAAAGAACAAGACTAGTGAAGATGAAGAGATGATTAAGATTTTGGGGAGATATCTGAGAGATCCTGAAGCCAAGTTGCCCAAAACATAATTCAATAAGGATGACTTGGATGATGATGAATAGAAGAAAGATGATCAAAAATCTTCTGGGTCAAATCCAAGTCAATCCTTTAAGGCAATTGGCAGGAAAAAAGATGACAAGAAAAGAGATGCTAGGAAGAAGGGAAATGATTAAAAGAAGGGTGATGAGAGGAGAAGAAAGAAGAAGGAGGATGGTTTAGGAACAAAGAAAAATGTCCAGTCAATTAAATCCAACATGCCCTAGCCACTAAACCTATAAGCTCAAATATTCAACCGTCTTTGACTTCTAAGCCTAAGCTTCTATATAAACAAACCGCAAACACCTTGCTCAAAATACCAATCACCTCCATCCAAACCACTCTAAAGAAAATATCAAACCTAACTTTATTCAAGCAACCTATCATAACTCATTTCAAATCTGTGGGGAGAAAACCAAAGAAACTACAAGTTGAAGAAGTGCTATCTGGAATTGTTTTGACCAAACTGATTTTCAGCCACTAAACTGGTGCATCATAGATGAAGATTACTTTCAACAATTAGCTAAAGAAATAGTCAAAGTCTGCGTTGTATCTTATACAGAAATTAGGATAGATTATGAGGATGGTACCTTCACACTGCTTGGCAGCAACTTAATGGACACACTTTTAACTACATAATTCAAGAGAATAATTAGCTTAATGAAGGATAATGATACAATTACAAGAGCTTGGAAGGCTGTACTTTTTGTATGGGTGAGAGAAAGGGATGAAAGAAATGCAAAGACAATGGCTAAAAAGGAGGAAAAAGATAGATAATATGCAGAAGGAAATCGCAAGACTTGAACAAAAATCAAATGAGCTAAAGGCCAAGGGGTTGAGCAGATTTTCTAAAGATGGATATTTTTTGAATACAAAGGTTGGCAGATTTTCAAGATTTAGAGCTGGTTACTTGAATGGTTGTTCATTGAATGAGTGGCTCAAGCCCGTGGAAGCTCTAAGAGGGACTGAAATCATAGAGGCACTTCAAGTGCTAGCAAATCTTAAAGATCTTACTAGAAATGAGCCAGGCTATGAAGATTTCATGTAATGAATGTACTGATCAAACTCATGTAATCTCTCAATGTATAAAAGTTGTACATGTATTTATGTCAATCCTTATGTAATATTTTAATTGTCTTATTGTAACTTGGGGTTAGTCTTGTTACCAGGCATGCATTTGTGTAAGCAATCTTCTCCCAAATTGGGAGAGATTATTAGGCAAGACATGCTTGTATCATAACAAGACTAAGTCAAATTGACAGCCCTAAGAATTAGTTGTATGATAATCTAAATCTGTATTTTGTATTATATTATTTGAGTCTATAAAAATGTGAAATATTAGACTGGAGTGTTTTCTGTAAGCAGTCTCAAGCCTAAGAATAAACTCTGGAAGAAAATCAAGATGATCATGCCTCAAAGAAATTGTGAAAAAGCTTGGAGTTGAATAAATCTGTTTTGGGAAAAATATTCTAAGTCAAGATATCTATAAGTCACAGATCAAGTCATATAGAGAAGTCATTCAAGAACTCCAGAATGACTTTTCGAAAAGTCCAAATTGGCTTAACGAGAAGTCCTAGAGATATTGACAAGTTCAATGAAGACATGAAGATTGAAGATATCGACAAGTCACTTTGCATATAGAGAACTCAAAGATATCGACAAATAAAATGAAGACATGAAGATTGGAGATATCGACAAGTCAATTTTCTCATTAGAGATCTCATAGATATCGACAAGTTAAAATGTCTATAGAGATCTTAGAGATATCGACAAGTCATTTCTACATGCAGAGTTTTAGAGACCTTGACAAGTTAAAGATCACCTATAGAGAACTCAGAGGCCTCGACAAATTAAAACACTTGTAGAGAACTAAGAGATCTCGATAAGCCATTATACTTATCGAGATGTCATTTCTCTATAA
The DNA here is from genome assembly GCF_009905375.1 of Apium graveolens. NCBI lineage: Eukaryota > Viridiplantae > Streptophyta > Magnoliopsida > Apiales > Apiaceae > Apium > Apium graveolens. The sequence continues at coordinate 16,565,175 of NC_133657.1, read as the reverse complement.
CAATAAATGGAGATCTCGATATGAAGCTCAAGTACAGAATGCAGACAAGTTAAATATTCAAGATTATCAATCAACAAACGATCTAATCACGTAGATTTAAAAGTCTATAAAAGCAGCTTGAAGAGTGCAAGATCAAAGGCCAAGATTAACTGACAAAAGAAAGTCATAGACATGCACGATTAGATCGGAAAGCTTTAGAGATAACTTAAAGCAGGTTTTAGTACATCTTATTGCATGTTGTGTAAACCTGTGTTTACTAATCTATAGAGTAAACACTGGTCCTTTGATTTTAGTTGTATCAAACAGATCTAGTTTTTCTTAAACTTCTCACAAGGAAGAAGCTGAGTTCTTTACTTACAAAGAACCTAGGATTTGTAGCAAAACACTAGCTTGATTTTAATACAAAATTAAGTGAGTTTTAAAATATTGTGTGCACTATTTAATTTCAGCTAACATAATATTACTGCATTTCTAATCTGATTTGTTAACCAAGTAACAAACATTCAAAAAGCCTTAAAAATATCCAAAACACATTCACCCCCCTCCTCTCTGTTTTGTATTCATTACCTAACAGTAATATTATAATTCGAGTTGCATGTTATCATCATGATTTGGTGTGTTAAATTGTTAAAGATGTTAACCTAAAAATAACGATTCCATGTTATATATTATTAAGTATAAGTGATTAAAGATTTTAGTAGGGTGTCGTTGATTGTGATATGAATATGATATACGGGTAGGCGTAATTATGAATACGTCATGCCCGATTTTTGAAAAGAAAGTATAAAGATATGTATAAGAAGCATAGTCGATATGATTTAATAAGATTTGGTGTCGGATTGTGATATTATGTGATTACTTTCTATGTGTGAAGTATCGAGTTAGTCGGTGATATAAAGTGTATAAAAGTGTAATCAATTATATGTTACGTGTTACATAAATATATAAGATAAGCATATATTGCAATTGGGGTAGAAAGTTAGACGTTATGAGAAATATCGGAAATCGATCTAGTTTCTAATTAGGTTTTTGTTTTGTATTGTAGATTTGGAAAGCGAAGACATCCAGGCTAGGAAGGAAAAAGAGGTCTTAGGTTGCAGTAGCTCGAACTCCCTAAAACATGAAAGCTTTTTTAGGAAAGTAACTCTGCCTTCTATTGTGAATTGATTATAGAGAGATTATTGATGCTATGCACTGATAGAGTAAATAATCTTCGTAATACTGTTATTGATCCTTGTATTAAACCTGTTATTGATCTATGTGATAAATCCTGATATTAGCCCCTTATTTCAACCACTTATACCCTGTTTTCATATTTTTGTTATCTTTATGATCCTTTGACCCTAAGAGATGTATTAAACCTTTCATATTTCATACCTTGTTAACCTAGATTCTATGTTAATAAACTTGTACCTAGTTATGTGTCGTACTTTGGAACTATCCTGATAACAATATTGTTATACCATGTTTAATGTTTTATCATTTCATTAACTTATGATCTCTGTTTATTTCTAATTTGTTCATTTTCCTTGAATTCTTGAATTGAACTTAAGAATGACTTTTGACTTGAATGAGTCCAAACGATTTCATATATCGTTAATGTTAAAATAGATTTAGCCAAACTTTCTTGTATTCCAATATAAAGGTTTTCCAAAATAAATTCCTAAGGAATTGGATAGAGACGTAAGATGCTAGTGGGACTAGTCCAGTCAAATAAGAGACTAGTGGGGCTAGTCCAATATAAGATAAAATAATGCCATAGGTACCTTCAATGACCGGATGGAGGTCAGTACGGGGTGATCACCCGTATTATATTTGAAAGATGGTTTTTCCAATCAAGGGTTCTTTATTGCTAAAGAATACAAAAAAATAAAAGTTTTATAAATGTTGCAACAAGCGTTGTGCTTTTCTTTTGATTTGAAGTTGAATAGTTTGAGTTGAATCTTCTTTAAAGTCCTGAGAATCTTGTTCGAGAACCCTGTCACTTTACTTTTATATTGATGCTCATAGTTTAGAGCGATTTATCTCTCAAAGTATGAAACTCTCTGGGAACCTTATCAATTGAGCTTGAGAAACATTGATTATTCGAACTTAAATCTTAAAAGCTTTGAAACCTTCCTTTAGAACCCTTTTCTAGAAATTGTTAGAATGTTGCAACCTAGTTTATTGAAAACAATGCCTCAGATATCATTGTTATGTTGATATTTAGAAATATTTATTTAGTTACTTGTTGAGCTCCTTTCCACATTTATTTGTGTGATCTAATAATGACAGTTAAGCAAGAAGATGGCTAGACTTAGGCGCACCGCTCGCAAGAGCGTTCCTGGAGGTCCCTATCATGTCGTGGGATTCCAGATGCCAGATCAGGTAGCTACTATGTGTGAGCAAGAAACAAGAGTTGGTGGGAAATGTAATACCTAAATCAGATACTTTTCGGTTATTTGTCGATTCCGGGTTTTATTTATATTATGGGTTGTAATAATAGTATTATTCTGGTTGGTAGTTGTAATCTTGTCTCATACTTTATCCTGTTTAGATCCTGTTAGCTTCAGGGTTTATTATATTTTGCTGTTATTATATTAGTGTATTGGTATTTTGGGTCCTCATTCCTAACCCCGAGTTTGAAGGCGTCAAAGAATCTATCCCATGGGATCACAACATCAGTCTCAAGGTTACGCTTGGACTCCCACCAATAGTTAGCTTCCCCCTTTAGCATGTAGGAGGCGAAGATGGTCTTGTGTCACTCTTCGACACCTAGTATCTCGAAAGGCTTCTCTATCTCCTTAAGCCAAGCCCGTGCCTCCACGGGGTCGGCAGATCCTAGAAACTCCGGGGGTTTAAGGGACTTAAATGCCCTGAAGGCAGTAGCATCAGTTTGTTGAGCAGCATGTGGCAGTGGTGGAAGGGTGTTGGTTTAAATTTACCCTTAAAAGATCCATAAATTCATTAATGAAATTTCCCCCTTAGCATATATCCTCGGCCTCTTCTTCCATATATTCTCCTTCATCGAATTCATTAAAGTTTAAGTCTTCTTCACTTTCCTCATTAACAATATGGTCAGTTTCGTCCTGCCTCTGATTAACAGAATCTGCGGGTTGAGCCCTAGTTCCTCTACTATGGGGTGGCATCGTTCTAATAATGAAATTGGTGTTAATACAGTTTCATATATATATATATATATCATGCATTTAAATATTTGGCATGCTTTAATGAGGGTATAATAATAAATAAAATAATTTCTTAACAACTGATTTGATAATATATATCAAGGTCTCCCAAACTATGTCTTGGGGCGATATACATATGTCCTAAATACAAATTACCAAATACATAATTCCTGAATACTGAATATCAAATACATAAACCGGGCACCCTAGAGGGCTATAAATGATTTCTACTATCATCTATCCTAACAAAATTGGTGACAAGTCACCCAACCCTTACAAGGTCCATATATAGCTACTGATCTCCACAATATGTGTCACTGCACGTGAGGTCTCTTGTAATAACCCCAATTTTTGGAAATTTTTAAAACACTGATGAATAGTAATTTTTTGCTGGTTGTGCTGATTAAGGAAAATTATCATACCACACTATATAAGATTATTGTTTTGGAAATTTTGAGATCGTATTAGTATTCCACAAAGTAAATGAGTGTATGTAAAGGTAGTCAGAATTTGAATTCGAACAATTTGGTTTTTTCCAAAAATCCACCATATGCCGAAAGAACTAAGTATAAGGTAACATGATTGAAAGGAATTAAATATAAGGATTATAAAAGAGGATCATTAAAGGAATATAAAATATTAAGAAAGGTTTAGGGAAGCTCAAGCAATAAGTCCTGGATATGATCCCTCAAACGAACAATGAGAATGAGAGTTAAGAGAACCATAAACTAAATAAGCGACCAAGAATCAAGCTTGTACAGGAAGCAAGGGAATTAAACAAGTGGACTAGAAACAAGGTGACGTCATCAAGCCATAAGAGTTTGACAAATGGCAAGGAAGTGACATAAGGAGGATGATGTAAGCATAGTTAACAGATATTTTGCAAGAATCACTCTTGGCCAAGTGTTTGAACCACTTGATTAACCAAGATTAATCATTAACCAAGCCATTCATCTTATAAATATTAAGTGACCAAGCAAGCAATCACTTTTCTTCTTTCCCCCTTTTTATCAAATTTGCTCTCGATCAAAACCGGACCAACAACTTAAAACTTCTATATCTCCTTCGATTATCACTCCAAAATTATGTTCCATAGCTCTTTGGAAAGGTTTTGAGATGGCCTACAACTCTTGTTCACAAGCCTTGTAACGCCCTCCAGACCTGGGGTATAAGTCTGGGGTTACTAGCTAATCACCAAACCTGTACAACCTGTATAATATATAAGCAGATATATATATATATATAACCCCTTTAATACTAACCATGATCTTTTTAGGTTGAAGTATGAAAATAAGAACCACAATTTAACTTTATTACAACCCAAATTTAAAAGCTTACAAACTCTCTTTATTACAAACCATTCTCTAACCAGTTTTAAACTACTTTTCTCAATTATTCAAACACACACATTAACTATCTACACTACACCTGCTCAGGAAACTCAAAGCTTTCCTCCTGAATAGGGATCAGCACTCTTAGTATTAGAAGGGTCCCGCAGCTTGACTCGTTTCTTTACCACTCGAGTCCTGATAGGTTTTGTTTTCTTTCTTAACTAAAAATAATAAGGTGAATAACAAAAAAAAGGGGTGAGCCATAAGTTGCTCAACAAGTCCTCAATATAAAAGCAGTGTTATAGTAAGTTAAATGAACCGATAATTTGGTTACATCTATAAAGATATAACCTCACAAGAAAAAAATGAAGGATACTATCGACAATTATGAAATAAACTAAACTGGACACAAGTTCGCACCTATATCCTGCTAATCAGCCATGATATAGTACAGATTCATACCTCAACGTATAGATCCATTTGGGTATCCAGGCTCCACGGCCCAACACAAGGATCCGGCTAATTTCCGGTCCTTAGGATCAAGTATATACCTGATCCCAATCGTCGCCATCCAGTCCATAGAGGAGCAACCGGAACAATCGGTATGCTTTGATATATCCCAACATCAGAATATATCAAGATATATATATATATATATATAACTATTGGAATGTGAATAGAGGATTCAACAAATTATGAAAAATTAGGAATCGAAATGAAATATGAATTAAGGCATGATAATTATGTATCAGTGTTTGTGAACAGGAATTATAAGTGTGTAATTGCAATAAGGATCTGAAGTAATTTCACTATTCTAAAATTAAAATAAGGGAAAAACTTGCCTTTCACGCGATCTATCATAAGTATTTCACCGTCCTCTATCACCGGCTCAACTCGCCTTGTTGGCTTCGCTTCTATCAAAGAAATAAACTTATTTAATTTAGTCATCCCGTATCTCAATCACGTCTCAAACTGACTTCACATAGCCCTTAGCGTCTACCCGTACGCGTATTACTAATTTGTATAATAATTATTAGCAAATAAGACTCAATTAACCACATAATTTACATAACACATAAGTCACATAGTCATTCTAGGTTTAAAATAATTTTTTAGAATCGAAATTAACTCGATATTCGCTTAACTGAACAATATCTGGCTCGTTTCCTATTTTTCGGGATTAATTTGACTCGTCTATATATGTAATTAGGCTTATGATTAAATAAATATCGAAAGTCGACTCGCTTCTAAAAGAAATTAAGATTTAAAACTATTTTTAATGAAAAAAGATCATTTTTCTGAGTCAAAGGGCTTTTGTTTCTCTCAAATCAGATAAACGGTTTAATTATTATTCAATAAATACAGATAAATCAATTTATTATTCAATATAAATAATTAATCCTAAGTATTGAGCCCTAAAAATATTTTTAAATAATTATTTGGGAAAAAACAGAATTAAAAATGATTTTTCCATAATTTTTGGAATTAAAACGAATTTATTATGATTTATTGAAAATTTTTGATTAATTATCAAAATAATTAATCATTTTTAAATATTTATAAATAATTAATAAATAATTAATAAATAAATAATAAATAATTAAAGAAATAAATAATTTTGAATTTTAGAAAATATTTCAGAATTATTTATAATTTAAATCAATTAATTAAATAATTAATTAATTTATTTATAAAATAAATAAAAACCGATTTCATAATTAATAAAAAAAAATAAAAAAAAAATAGAATCATTTTTCAGAAATCAATCTCTGACAAAACGGATCAAACACGGGTTATACAAACGGGTCAACCGGGTCAAATCCGTGTCAAGAAGAACATTACCAGATTATTTCCAGAATCCGGCGACTTCACCGGATTCTGATGAGTCCAAAACAGCCTCATATCAACACTGTTTGGTGTTGTTTTTGAGTGCTTTTCATTGCAAATCAACACAGCAATCCAACCACAGCCAAAACATCCCCGAATCATCTATTCCGATCAAAGCTCCAAACTTTTCCGGTCAAATATCGAAATCAATGAAACTTAAAGATTAATAGCTTGAATTAAAAGCTTATAAAACATATAATCAAACCCCTAATCTCCGAACAACCTCAGCTTCTTCTAAAATCAAAAACGATTCAATTAAAATTAGACATAAACCCTAGAATTCAAATTCATCTACTCAAGTATCGTTCGATCAATTAAGTACCATGAATCGATCAGAAATCATCATATAAAGCTATATCAATCATCAAATCATCCTAATAACCCTAGAATCAAAAAGTCCTAATTCGGGTATAAACCCTAGAAATTAAAATTAAAAAATAACACATCAAAACATGAAAATAATACCAGGAATCGAAAGAACATATCAAGAGGATGAATTTTGATACTCACATCGATCGATTTGATGCAGAAATCAGTGCAAAATCACTACTTGATTGTTCAACTCGACCCTGGAAGATCCGACCCGAAAATAGAGAATTTTGATAATTTTTCTGATTTTTAATAATTAATTAATAATAATTAAAGAAAAAATAGGTAATTTATAGTAGTAATATTAATACTTCTAATTAAAATTAAGGCCCTAATTATACATCTTTTAAAATTAATTGGCCCATAATTTTATAATTTTTGAGTATTAATTTTTTTTTAAAATATTTTATAAATACAATATATATGCCAAAAATTCCCAAAAATTGTGAATAATTCAAAAATGAAAAGAAATGATATAAATGAAAGTCCTATAATTGTATAAAAATAAAAATGTGATTTTTGTGGGGTTTTTAACACCCAATGGGGCCCGGAAAAGTCATTTTTCGCGAAACGAGAAAATTTATAAAATATCTAGATGTTGAGGATAACGCGATGGTACAAGCCGTTCTGAGCAAAATAAGACCAATTATTTTATTTGAAATATCAGCTATTAAAACATAGTTCGGGTCGTATAACTTTTGATATGAAGGCTTTAAATACGAAACAAAATATCCCATAAATACCCATAAAATACCCTAACTATACTGAATACACGTAGCACATAACAATTAGGGTAACTAGCTACACATAAATGACATGATAAAACACATAATTTATCTTTATTACGATATAATACATGCGTAATTTCCCAGTCGTTACATCCTTCCCCCCTTAATAGGATTTTGTCCTCAGAATCTCGCTAAGAATATAACTGGGGATACTTTTCTAACATTTCACTCTTAAGTTGCCAGGTTGATTCTTCAACCATAGGATTTCTCCACAAAACTCGCACTAAAGGTACAAATTTATTTCTCAACACTCTTTCTTGCCGATCCAGAATTCTTATTGGTTGTTCTATATAAGACAAGTCAGGTTGAATCTCTATCGGCTCATATTCTATTACATGTCTAGAATCAGGATTATATCTCTTAAGCATTGACACGTGGAATACATTATAGACATGCTTCATGTGAGGTGGTAAGGCTAACTCGTACGCAACTTTCCCGACTTTCTTCAATATTTCAAATGGACCAACATATCGTGGCTTTAGTTTATCTTTGTTGCTAAATATGGTCAATCCTTTCCAGGGCGATATCTTGAGTAATACATGCTCTTCTTCTTGGTAGTCCATATCTTTCCTGGCTTGGTCTGCATATTTGCGTTATCGATTTTGCGCTGCTTCGAGTCTCTTTCTGATAAGTTCTATCTTTTCCTTGGTTTGCTGGATCAATTCTGGTCCTAAAATTTTGCGTTCACCTACTTTATCCCAATATACAGGTGATCAGCATTTCTTTCCGTATAAAGCTTCATAATGTGGCATCCCAATACTTGCCTGATAGCTGTTATTGTAAGAAAATTCCACTAGCGGTAAATGCTCGTCCCAGCTACCTTCAAAATCAATTGTGCAGACTCGTAACATATCTTTAATTATTTGAATAGTTCTTTCACTTTGTCCGTCTATTTGCGGATGATAAGCGGTACTCATGTTTAATTTGGTACCAAGACATTCTTGAAATTGTCTCTAGAATCTTGAATTGAAACGTGGACCTCGATCAGATACACACTACAAGAAAAAGTTAAATAGACATCACACATTAGACATCGGTTGCTGATGTCACTGATGTTAAAACTTGCAATAACATCATCCCGTATTTTTGTGATGTCTCTAATATTTGAAGACATCGATTATTTAACAACTGATGTCTAAAATTCCCTAAAAAAATTCAGTGCGCATTCCTTTATTTTCTTTCCCCCCTTAATGAAATATTCTCCAAATTTCCCCTTATACCAATTTTTTTCTCCCTCTCAGGACAAAAAGTAGGAAAATAAAAAAAAACTAAAAACTAAAAAATCATCTCACACATCTCTCTCTGGTCTCCAAACCCTCTCTCCGCCATCACCTCCACCACAAATCATCTCCCCACCACCACCATCGATGATCTACTCACCTCTGCTTCTCTTTTACTCGTACTCTGCTCTACTCTGCTTTACAGGAATATGGTCTTCTTTACTCACCATATATGTGTTCCTGCTTTTAATTGGTAAGTTTTTTTTAATTAAAGTGTCATAATTTCTTAAATTGGAGGTTTAAAGTCAAAACCCTAATTTTTTAAATTGGGGTTCATTTACTTGTTATACCCTAATTATTTTAAATTTAATTTTTTAGTGGACCTGTGTCACTTGGACTTGGTTTTGATTTGGTGTATAATGTTTGTGTCTCAGGAAGATGATATGTTACCGGAGTAAATCCATAATTATGGAACTGACAAGTACGATTTCTCTCAGATTGTTGAGGTTTATTTTAGAGTTGTTTAATATTTTAGTTAATTATAAATGGTTACATGTATTTTTTACTCGTAAAATATGCTTTTTGGATTCGTTTTTCAGCTTCATTCATTTGAAGGTCACCGCCTTTAAATACACAAACACATGTATTGAAAGATTCATTTTTTATTTGTGTTTGATATTGTAAATCTTGAATCTTGCAGATTGCCAGTTGATATGAGATGTGTTGTGGATTCTATGTTACCTTTTCACACTGCTATAACTTCTGCTTGCTCACTTCCATGCTTTCTGTCTTTCTCGGGATCTATAATTGGATACTTGAAGGTTTTTTATTCTTACCCCTTTTTGTCTTCTCGATTTTTGAATGATCTTGGAAATATTAGTGGAAGTTTGTTGATTTGGTGTCAATTTGTGGATTTAATTAATTTAGTGTTCATGGGAGGTGAGTGAGGTTTAGAACAAAAAATGAAAGAGTGGAATCAAAAATTATTACTATTTTGATATATTTCTAATTTTGACCGGAATTAAGATCTTTTTAAATACATATGGGCAACTCTATTATTAAATGTTAATTTGTATTGAAGATGATTGATTCATGTTGCGATATTATACCCACATCTGAAGGTGAATGAATGGATGGAATGGTTTATTATTTGGTGCACTAAATGGGTGTTAGATACTTGTGATTTATTTTTTCTTAGCTGTTCTTGATGGAATATGTAGTTTCTTACTATTCAGTTGTAATGTGATTCACCAAAGAAACATAGGGGTTTAATGGCTAGATCGTCATTGAACTAGAGACCCCAAGTCATAGTTAGATCAACATACTAAAAATTCTTGCAAATAATAAACCATCCCACAATTTCAAATTGGTTTTCACTTTTAAAACATTAAAAAGTTGATGAAAATTGATATGGACTGTTGATATCTTATATGTTTGCAAGTGTTCATACCTAATAAACCCGTCCTTAACTTAATTTGGTTATACCCACCTGCCTCATCTCTTATCTATTTGACCTCTCTGTTAAGTACACACTCTCTCTCACCGTCTTTACCAGATAAGTTTGCACCAACAGTTTAAGAAGTCAAGAAAATCTACTCCAGTAGTTTGTTAAGATCTAGAGAGTTAAGTGAAAGGTTGGAGAAAATAGAGAATGTAAGATGTTTGGCCAACCTTTAGCTTCAGTACATTGATCATCCTATACATGTACCCTCTTAGCTTGTTATGTTATAACTATTGCTTTTAACTCATCAAAATCTTGATTAGTGGTAGTAAAAGATCATTGCTTGTTTAATTATCAGAAGATAAGATTTGCAATTGCTTAAGAGTTAAACCTTCATATGGAAATGAACAGTAAATATTGGAAATACCATCAAAATTCACAAGCAATTGATTGAAAACACTAGTTAACTTCTCTGTAGGTGTTCGCATTCAATAGACTGCATTTAATTATATGTTTGATAAGATTATATGTTCTAGTCTAATTTAATTTTCTAGAAATGTTAGAGAAACTTCCTTTAGAGTAAAAATAATTATTTTCTTTAAAACTGGTGAAATACCGAATGTTCATGCTACATAAGATGATTTATGTTATCACCCATGCTCTTAACTTCTAATTATACCATCCGATCACGCCATGCAATTTTATGTTATAATGTCCAACAATTATTTCTTTTTTCAGGGTTGTGAGCTCTTGATTTATCGCACTTCAACCTGAAGAGTCTTTATTTCATCTCTGTAACTACATAAGTTATTTACCTTCTTCTATTCATTTTTTTTAACATGTATATGTGAAAGACCTCTATAGACACTGATTGTTCACGTCAAAAATAATAATATCCAAGTTGGAAATGATAATAAGTGGATGTTCTACTATGTGACATGTCTGCTATATAATCGGTCGAGCACACTAAGAATTCTCTTTCAGCTTAATCTGCTTGGTTTATTAACCATGTTTAGAAGCTATTCACATTTTCATGTACACAGTATCAATATATATTTCCGCTAAATTCTTGACCAAGAAACTCCCCTTCTTTACTTTTTTGGTTTGGGGCTGTAATACTGAAAATGGCTGAATATGACTTGAAGAGTGTTCATTTTATTTCCATGTTTTGTACTATCAGTTTCATAAGTTCATAGAACTTGGCCAGTGTTCATGCCTAATAAACTTGTGTGACAGAGAGATATTAGTACTATAATCTAAAATTTTTGCAGGTGATCATTGAGAGCTAGCAGCAGCGAGATATGAATAATGATAATCATTTTCCCCTCTTCTAGATGAAGTTGTAAAGATGAAGATTCACTAAGTCTACTGTAGTTTCAATCATCTGTGATCATTCTATGCTGTTTTGGCATCAATAAAAGACACAGGATAGTCAACCTCACAACATGCAGTTGATGGTACCATCATTTTCATCTTTGCATTCTCGTTAATATTTAAGACATCTTCTGCAGTACATGTAGCTATTTTCATTTCTTCAATGTATTGGATCGATTTCAGTTGAAATTGGTCCTATAGAGTTGCTGAAACTACGGATTGAAACTTAACTATGGGAAGAATCTCAAAAAATAGTCGGCCTAGACTTCATATGTTCTGATGTAAGTTTTAAGTTTATAAATAAATCTAGGCCTTTGGTTGCATCTTAATTGCACTTCTTGGTATAACTTATAAGTGCTGTGTTAAAATTCATTACCAAGTATTATATCCTGGTAAGTGGTAAGTGTAACTATGGAAATTTAATTTTTTTAGCTTTGTTGTCTTAAAACCTGAACTTGGAAATTTCAGTATAGATCTCTTTTAATAGGAAATGTATACGTCTGTAGAAGCCTTTTGTAATCATTGAGGAAAAAAGATAAGTTGGATCTAAATAATTCTGCTAGGCTCGGTGCAAGAAGCAATGGAAAAAGGCAGGCTCTTAGAGAAGAGCAAGAGAAATATGCGTTTGACAAGAGAACATCTCATACCAATCTACGACACATGTTTTGTCCCGAACGACATACCCGTTTAAAAATTTGGATTCTTAGTTTTCTTACAACTTGCATCATATGTCCATGCTAGAGTGTATTGATGATTATAGATTTGTTGGTTGAACGATAATTAGTTGAATGTATTTTGTGAATGGTGCAATGGAGAGATATTTTGTGACTACAAGGTTTTTAATTTTGTTTATGCATCAATTTTCTTGTAACAAAACCGATGTCTTATAATTCAATATACATCACTTTTATTGTGGAAAAGCTTATGTGAAAGAATCAAATATACATCACTCTTGTTGTGTTAAAAGTGATGTCTAAAAATATAATAGACATTAGGTTCTTTGTGTTGAAATCGATGTCTAAAAATTGATAGACATCACATTTCCAGAAAGAAATCGATGTCTAATCGGCTAAAAGACATCGGTGTATGGCCGATGTCTAGAATAGACATCACCGACATCAACATTGTTTACAAAATATCATAGACATCGGCTGAAAACCGATGTCTACAGACATTTTTCTTGTAGTGTACAATTGATACAGGAACTCCATGTCACATTACAATTTCCTTGAGATATAGATGTATTAACTTGTTGAGTGAAAATCTTTCATTGATTGGAAGAAAATGTGCTGATTTTGTTAGTCTGTTGATAATTACCCAAATTGCGTCATGATTTGCTTTGGTCCTTGGTAGTCCTACCACAAAATCCATTGCTAAATGTTCCCATTTCCATTCTGGAATATCCAGTGGTTGTAGTAATTCGTTTAGACGTTGGTGTTCTGATTTGACTCGTTGACATTTGTAGCATTTACTTACCCACTCTGCTATTTCTTTCTTCATATTTGGCCACCAAAAGTTTTCTTTTAGATCTCGATATATTTTTGTGCTTCCGGTATATATGGAATATCTTGAGTTGTGAGCATCTTGTAGTATTTCTTCTTTTAATTCTAGCACATTAGGTATCCATATTCTTGATGAAAATCGTAGAATTCCTTTGTCATCTTTCTGACTTGTGATTTCTTCTTCAGTTAAGTTGTGGTCTT